>NC_043711.1:38303994-38329704 GCF_006229205.1 Suricata suricatta
GGTGTTTGGGTGATTTACTAAGATCATGATGTTAGTAAGCTGAGAGTATAACTAGACATTGCTGAGCACTTTGTGGGGTTCTACTACATACTACCTCCTCAAAGGTGTATAGAGGGGGTGGTCCCTGGCATAGTCTTCTAGCAAGAGCAACCATCATTTTTTCTTTCACCCCATGCACCAATTTCTATAAAATTTACATATACAGAAATAAATATTTATACTAATAATATATTACCAGGAGAATAAATCCTTATCTCCAAATTTCCTTAGGTTTGTATGTTTTATCTAAACTGTTCCCTTTGCCTAGATACTATTACATGTGCTAATAAGGTCAGACAGTTATTACCAGAAGTGGGCTGAAGGGTAGTTTGGGAGATAATAAACTTCCCTTCATGCTGAATTACTTATATTAAATGGCCATTTATTCTAATATTCTAAATACCTACCATGTCAAAATACATTAACTATCACAAGTCTTTTATTAGTTTCTTTTTCATCTTACATCAAAATTTCTGATCTTTTTCAAAACAAATGACTAATGGATTTTAATATTATAATTTCCCTGGATACTCAGTGTAAGAATAGCATAAGCCACATTTGAATATATACATACATTTGATTGCATTTGTAGGGTTAAGTATTTAACAAAACATGAGTTTATTCCAAAATTTGCCAATTGTATAAACATAAAGAAGGACCGCTATTATATTAACAATATTGCTAGTTATAGATGAGTCTTAAAAAGAGTAGCCCCAAAAACATATTCAGTCTTCAAATATTGTCATTGAGTTTGGATTTTCAAAACCTGGCACCATGATACTTCATCAGTCAGCACCAGGCAATGTAAAAAGCTGCTACCACCTCCAGCTAGTGCCAGGGAGGAACATGCAAAAAGAGAGAAAATAGTGCTGCTATTGAGAGGTGCCAATAACCATGTCAGCTAAAAGTAAAGCAAAAGCAACAGCTAGTGATGACACTTTCAGATTTTCATTCTCCACTAGTGAGAAGCCCCCAATCTATAGGAAGGACGCAAGTGAGTTACTGACTTCATCACATTTATCTGTGACGAAAAACTTGTAAGTACAAGTGACATTTTGTTTTCATCTAGTGCTAGGTAGAAGATTTTTAAAGCATTAATATATTTAAAATTGTAATTTTCAGTGAACTATATGGATATAATGCCCATTCCTAGATGCTTTCTAAAAACAATGAATTAGAAACATATTAGAGATGTATTCTAATTGTGTAAAAATTTCAAGTCCAGGACAGAAACAGAAATCCTTTATCACCCACATTATCGTGGAATATCAGAATGATCCTTTTTGCAATCAATCTGGACTTTAATAATTGTCTAAGCTCATTTTTTGTCTTGTTAACAATGATCTCTCATTCTAAAATGCTATTTGAGTTTTCTTATCAGTTATGTTAGATAATGTTTTGTCTTCAGGAACACAGAATCTGGCAAGTATCTGGCCACTGAGGGTGCTTAATAAAATAGATATTGAATGAATGAATAAATAAAGGAATAGTGAATGAATAAATGAATTCTAAATCATTTTAGCTAAATGGATAGAATTAATTTACCATCTAATTTTATTGATATTGATGCCCAATGAAGCTGTATAAAACCTAAAAGCAATTATAATAGTATAGTTTATTTTTAATTTAAATCATTGTTGTTGTTTTTTTAAGTAGGCTTCATGCCCAGTGTGGTGCCCAGAGGGGTGCCCAGTGTGGTGCTTGAACTCACAACCCTGAGATTTAAACCTGAGTTAAGATCAAGAGTAGGATGTTCAACTAACTGAACCACCCAGGTGCCCATTATCAATAAAGTTTTTATTTAGATGGAGAAAAAACCCACAGATTTTCCAAGTTAAAGATTACTAGTTGCTTTCCCCCATTTTTACTAAATTCAAGATTTTATCAAATGTAATATATTTATATATTATACACATGAGCATAAATAGTATGTTTATATATACATATGCTGCATGTATATATGTGTATTTATAATGCATATCTATTATATACATGCTATATATGTTATGTATATTATATATATGAAAATCCTATACTACTTATGATTTTGGCATAATATTATATGGATGGAACTCAGTAGGGAGTAAAGGGAATGAGGAAAAGAGGGAGAATGGAAATAGTCGTTTTGTTGTTGTTTGTTTGTTTTTCCATTTTCCTTCCTACCAGGCAGTGCAGAAGAAAGAGTATTTAAGAGGCAAAGAAGGGACATTGCAAATTTTACGACAGAATTAATGCATATTATTTAGGCTCACAAACATATGGACCAAATTTCAATTCTTAAAGCTTTGTTAGGGCTTACTCATCATATTCTAATCCTTCGCCATGACCCGAAGGATCCTGTATGAACTGTCCCCCACGACTCTCTCAGGCTCCATCTTCTACAACTCTCTCCCTTGGATGCGTTAGCCTCACAAGCTGTTCTGTTCCTCAAGAAGGTTAGGGGCGACACTCTCAGAGCTCACTCCACCTGGCATGTCTGAACGGCTCCTACTTCTCTGAAATTTTACCTAAAGAGATGAAAAATCTTTTATAAAGCCCCTGCCGCTCAAACCCCCTAATCTCCCACCGCCCACCTCGCTGGCCTGCAAACCTCTCTCTGAGGGCCGGCTTCATGGTCTGTCTTGAAATTTTCCATATATATTTCTTATTAAGGGGCCCCACATGTTCATGTTTCACTGGGCTCTCAAATTATGTAGCTAGTTCTGCCTGCTATATATAATCACCTTTATTTTGGTCTTTATAATTATCTAAAATGTTATTTTTTGTTTATTTTTGCCTCATTCTGCTAAAGTATAAGCTCTATAATAGCAGGTACCATTTTTATCTACAGAGCAGGTGTGAAAAAGTATTTTTAAATTAAATTATAACAAGTAAAAGAAGTTTGCTTTAGTTTGAATGTAATCTCTCCACACTTACCACCTTAAGTTTAGAAACAAAGACAAAGTCTGCACAAAGTACTTGCCATTGATAAGTGTTGAAAGGTTCTCTGTGGCTTTTCTTCAGCTAAAGGTAAAGTGACAGCAGAATTCATACTCACTACCAACAAATTTAGTGCAAGATGAAAAGGCAGTTCAAAAATCTAAGCTCTCCCAAGATCACGGGCAACCAAGGAATGCATAGGGTCAGCAGTCCCAGGACACAAATAGCACTGACAATATAATAAGGAATTACTCAAGGAATATTAGCCTGAAGATTTCTGCAGCCTTACTAATGCAGAAATATGATGGTGTGAAGATGGGTTGGGAAGGTACCATGAAATAACAATAATCACAAGTCAGTTGTTACAATTCCCAAACTCAAAGAAAGGAGACAATGGTTGAATTAGTAAAGAACCAGTTAATTAATTTATTAGTGTGGGAAGAAAGCTAACTCTCAGAATTAAAATGGGACTCTACTCCATACTGTATTCCATAATAACTATGTATAATGTGGTTATTAACTATTCTTAGTCTACATAGTAATTATGTGATCTTATAGTCTACTTGTTAAATATACTTATTAAAGGGAAAATTAATGACTACATACTTTACTCCTAAATTTTGAAGTTGAAGTAATGTTATACTTATTTGTTTAAGGACTACCTATTTTCCCTTTCATTTTAGACTTATGACTAGGTCTTCAATTTCCGTTCAGAATGAGTGCCTATGTATAAATTATACCCTGACTAATTTAACTATATCTGCTCCATACAAATGTGTATGCAAGTTTTACATTAATTAACATCAGAGTTCTTTTTTTTTTTTCCAGCTCACTTGGTTGACATAACCTGTAAGGAATAAAATGAAAGAATAATAACACCTGGTTCCTGTGGGTCTACTTGTCTGCTCCTAGCAGTGAGTTTGAGGCTTCCAACAAAGATAGGAAAGAGTTTACAGAAAAATTGGGAGTGGCATCCTCAGCTCAGCAAAGTGGTTAATCTTAGGTAGAACCTAAGATTATTGAGCTGATGTGTCAGCGGATCTTTGTGTAATGCCAAGTGCTAGGAAATACTCTATTGGTAGGGAGATTCCATTTGTATTGAATTCTTCCCAAATAGCTGAGTGCCAGCTTTAGTATGGGCCCTTAATAAATATTTGAGTAGATGGATAAAGACATGTAACATGTCCAACAAAATACCTGCAATTTGGTACTAAATTAATAAAATTTAGATATTTCCAATGACTGCTATATATCTGTCCTACTGGTTATGTTTCAAGTGTAGAACAATGACTAATACATTCAGGTAGTTTGAAAATAAGCAGATGGGAAAAATATACCATGCAAACACTAATTAGATAAAATTAACTATAGAGCTATATTAATGTGGAATCAAGTAGACTTCAAAACAAGAAATATTGCCAAAAACAAAAAGTATATTTCAAAGATATAAAAGGGTGAATTCATCAGGAAGCTATAGCAATCCTAAATGTTAAGGTATTTAATAGTGTAGTCTCAAACATAAGAAACAGAAGTATATAGAACTAGTAGAGAAATAAATTGATAACACAAATATTTGAGATATTAATAAAGATATAGAGGAAGTACATAAAACTACTAATTAAACTATTTTAATTTATATTTTAGAACACTGGCCAACAGCTTAAGGACACAAATCCTGGCCAAGTGCAAATGAAGTTTTATCAGCAGAGCGAAGCAATACTCTGCAAAGCAAGCTCCAATAAATTTTAATGAACTTAAGACATATAAAACATATTTTCTAAAATGATAGAATTCAACTAAAATTAATGATAGAATAATAAATATAAGATGATCTAATGATAAATTAAGTGACATGTTTCTAAAAATCTCACAAATCAATGAAAAAGCAAAATGAAAATTAGAATGCATTTTGATCTAAAGATAATGAAAATATAGCAAAATTTATGAACAGTTCTATTTGCTTTGGATACAGAAACTCCAGAAAATGTTATTCTGCTCTAATAATGAGAAATATAATTTATAGAGTCATAACCTTTTCTTAGACCATCAGAGAAGTATAGTCACAGGATAAATTATAAAGAGTGGTAAATCCACCTGGAGACAGGACAAATTATTTTATGTTTGGTAGAATGTGGAGCAGAAGGCAGCCATCATAAAAGTGGGTAGCAAGAAAACAGTCACAATTTCAATGATGCAAAATCTCTTCCTATTTCCAGATGATAAAATTACCATAAAATACGTAGGAATAAATCTAACAAAAAGCCACCCAAAATTTCTTTACTGAAAACACAGAACATAACTGAAAGTTTTAAATACCTATATCAACTTCATGGATTGGCAGAATTAATATTGGCAATATAGGAATTCTCCTAAAATTGATCCATGGTTTGGTTCAATGGAATCCCAGTCAAAAATTAAGTAACCTTTTGTTTTTAAAGAAATTGAGAAACTGACATTAAAATATGCACAGGACCTACTATAACCAAAGTAATTTAAAAATATAAAATAAAAACAGAAAGCCAGATGACTTTATGTGGTACCAAAATGAGTTAGTAATGGGAGAATACAGATACAGATTAGTGGAAAATAACAGAAAGCCCAGAGATAGACCCATATGGATGTATCAGTTGACCTTTAAAAAATTTGCCAATGCAACTCAATAGAAAAAGTAAAAACTTACTAGCAAATTGTGCTGAACATATATTTAAAAATGAATGTAGTCCTTTACCTTATATCATCTAAAAATTATGTGTAAAAACTGACTATAAAACTTCAACAATAAGACATAGGACAAAATATTTACAACTTTAGAATTTGCAGTATTCATACATATAGAAAATATTTAAAAATCTAGAAAGCATTAAAAAGTGAGAAATTAAACTACATCAAAATTTAAAATGTTGCCCTTGAAAGACAACATTTAGGAAACAAAAGGACAAACCAGCTAGGAAGAAAATATTTGTAACACATGTGTCAGCTAAAAGATTATATAAAACATATATAAAACACTCTTATGACTAAAAATTAAGACAAACAAACCAAAACGGTTTTTCAAAAGGCAAAAGATTTTGAAAAGGAACTTCACCAAAGTGAGAAAGAGAGCCAGAGGTAGAGGCAGAGGAACAGATGGAGAAAAAGAGAGAGATATTAATAGTCAATAAGTACATGAAAAGATGCTACATCATTAGTCATTGGGAAAATGCAAAGAAAATCTAAAATGACATGCCAGTATTTATCCATTAGACTGTCACCTCCAGGATGGAAGAAGGGGATAAAATGTGTTCATTTCCATTTTAAAGAATCTTCCTAGAAGCACTGCTCTATGTATACTTTTGCTTACATCTCACTGAACAAAACTTCATTGCACGGACACATCAATAGGAAAGGAGACTAAGAAATGGCATGTTTCTGGTGGAAAAATTCACAACAAGAAATAAGAGAATGGACACAGAGAGAACTGGAGGACCCCCAGTGGTATAATTACTCCCAGATGCATGTGGACTCACACACATGCTCTTGTTTCAAAAATAAGTTCATAATGCTGTGGAATGGACTGAGCTTGCTTTAGGCACAGTTTTGTTTGTTTGTTTTTTCTACCAGCCCTGTGAAACTGTATATTACTGCATTTAAACAGCAGGGTTTGTTTGTTTTTCCAATTTAATTTTTTTTAAGTTTATTTTTGAGAGAAGCAGCATGATTGGGGGAGGGGCAGAGAGAGAAGGAGGCAGAGAATCCCAAGCAGGCACTGTGCTTGCTCCAACACAGGGTTCAAATTCACAAACTGTGAGATCATGACCTAAGCGAAAATGGACAGTTGTACACTTAACCAACTGAGCCATCCAGACTGCCCCTAACAGCCATTTTTAAAAAAATTTTACTCTCCCCTCTCCACACATTTTATGTATATGTTGTCATATTTTACATCTTTTTATTTGATGACTCCCCTTTACTTGTATTTTATTTTTTAATACAGTTTAGTGTCAAATTGGTTTCTATGTAACATGAAGTGTTTTTCCCCACAAGTGCCCTCCTCCATGACCATTACCTCTTTCCTCTTTCCCCCTCCCCCTTCAGCCTTCAGTTCATTTTCAGTATTCAAGAGCCTCTCATGATTTGCCTCCCTCCCTCTCCCTAACTCTTTTTCCCCCCTTTCCCTCCCCATGGTCCTCTGTTAAGTTTCTTCTGTTAGACCTATGAGTGAAAACATATGGTATCTGTCCTTCTCTGCCTGACTTATTTCCCTTAGCATGATACCCTTGAAGTCAATCTACTTTCCTACAAATGGCTAGATTTCATTCTTTCTCATTGCCATGTAGTATTCCATTGTATATATAAAATTCATCTTCTTGATCCATTCATCAGTTGATGGATATTTAGGCTCTTTCCATGATTTGGCTGTTGTTGACAGTGCTGCTATGAACATTGGGGTACCTGTGCCCCTGTGCATCAGCATTTCTGTATCCCTTGGGTAAATCCCCAGCAGTGCTATTGCTGGGTCATAGGGGAGCTCTATTGATAGTTTTTTGAGGAACCTCCACACTGTTTTCCAGAGTGGCTGTACCAGTTTACATTCCCACCAACAGTGTAGGAGGGTGCCCGTTTCTCCACATCCTCGCCAGCATCTATAGTTTCTTGATTTGTTCATTTTACCCACTCTGACCAGCATGAGGTGGTATCTCAGTGTGGTTTTGATTTGTATTTCCCTGCTGATGAGTGACGCTGAGGATCATTTCATATGTCTCTTGGCCATATGGATGTCCTCTTTGGAGAAGTGTCTATTCATGTCTTCTGCCCATTTCTTCACTGGATTATTCATTCTTGGGGTGTGGAGTTTGGTGAGTTTTTTGTGGATTTTGGATACTAGCCTTTTATCTTATATGTCATTTGCACCTATCTTTTCCCATTCCATCGGTTGCCTATTAGTTTTCTTGATTGTTTCCTTTGTAGTGCAGAAGCTTTTTATCTTGATGAGGTCCTAATAGTTCATTTTTGTTCTTGATTTTCTTCTCTTTGGGGATGTGTCGAGTAGGAAATTGCTGTGGTTGAGGTCAAGAAGCTGTTATGCAAACACTGAAGAGAGAGAGATTAAGATCGAGAGGGGAAACAGAACCTGCATTGTTTTCATTCTCTCATTCTATGGGACAATTTAAGTTTCATTGTTTTTGAAAATCAATTGGTGTATCTGTGCCTTACGTGAAAAACACTTTTTTAATTTATTTATTTAGGGAGCATGAATGGGGGAGGGGGCAGAGGGAAGGAGAGAGAGAATCTAAGTATGGTTCTCTTTCATTCATATAATATATGAAGTTTTAAACCATCATCATTGTACAAGTTCCAACAAAAATATTTCATTGGGTTTTTTTTCCTGGTCATTATTTTTTTTTCACTTAAGATTATTATCCTTTCATAGAGAGGAGAAGATATATTAAAAAATGATCTGTGGGGCACTTGGGTGGCTCATTCGGTTAAGCGGCTGACTTCAGCTCAGGTCACAAGCTCACAGTTCATGGGTTCAAGCCCTGCATCAAGCTCTGTGCTGATAGTTCAGAGCCTGGAGCCTGCTTCAGATTCTATGTCTCCCTCTCTCTTTAAATCTCCCCCACTCATGCTCTGTTTCTCTCTGTCTCAATAATAAATTTTAAAAAAACATTTAAAAGATAAAAAATAAATAAATAAAAATGATTTGTTTTGGTTGTCAAGTCCATTAAACACAGAAGTGTGGTGAGCTTTGGGTTTTTTTTTTTTAATTTAATGTTTTTTTCTTTTGAGAGACAAAGACAGAGCATGAGCGAGAGAGGGGCAGAGTGAGGGAGACATAGAATCTGAAGCTAGTTCCAGGCTCTTAGCTGTCAGTACAGAACCTGATGTGGGACTCGAAGCCATGAACCATGAGATCATACCTGAGATGAAGTCAGATGCTTAACCAACTGAGGCACTTAGGCACCCTGTGCTTCAGGTTTTTTGATGTGAGAAAATGGGCTCTTTTTTCCTTGGCAGAAGTGGAATGGATATGAGAAAAAAACATGTTCTCAGTTTAATTCCCTGTTTTGTCATTGAGTATGCAATCTCTAGGAATCTACTTAATCTTGTCGATCCTTAATTTATTCATAATTAAAATTAGTATGATACCACTTATAAACAGAGTGTTATTAAATGTAACCAATAGATGCTATCAGAGTAGACTGAAATCCTTACAGGAAGTGCAGAAAAAGCAAAGCATTACCTTTATTTTATCTGTCCCAATCTCTTGTTTTTCCCCTAGTAACAAATTCAAATTTTGGCAAAAAATTGAAGAATCTATATATGGCATACAGAAGGTATTAGTTCTCCAACTTGCTGGATTGGATGTCCTTATATTCAATTGTACCCACCACAACTGTAAAACAGCATGACCCACTTGCATACCTTCACAAGGGAAATGATCCCTTCACAAGGGAAATTAAAAGCAATAATAGCAACCAAGATACAGACAAAATCTGGAAACTGTGGCATATGTAGAATGTGGAAAAGACTAGAGCCAGAGGGATCCAGACAGACGAAAGGCTTGCTCAGAGTTGCTTTGCTTTGCTTTGCCTTGCTTTGTTTTTGTTTGTTTGGGAATGTGTCAGATGTGAGAGGATATGGTCCTAGAATAACCGTGGACTCTCTTCTCTGCTCTTCCTGAGTATCATGGAGGCAGAAGCGCCCTTAGTAGGCCAGTTCTGCGGTTCTGTTTGAGGAGATATTCCTGAAAACCTCACCTACAGCCTATTCCACTTGCCCTTCTAATTTTGTCAGAATCAAATTCTGTTTCAAAAACTTTTTTGTTGTTGTTGTTGCTAAAGTGACAAGGGTGGATTTAGTTAGGTGCAGCTAAGTAAAATGTTCAACATATGCAAACATCAGTAGCTGTTGCATCTGTTTTACTACTATTAATTTACAGAAAGGAAAACTTTAACTGTAACTAAGGAAGAAATCTCAAACGATTAAATTAAAGTGGAATGGGCTACATATGGAGATTGTGGGTTAACCTCCAGACATTTCAAAGCATGAAGAGATATAAAAGAGATTCTTCTTAAAGTATGATGCTTTTCGGGATGACCCCCCCCCCAAATTGCTTCCAGTGCTGAGATTTGGTAGTTCTATTTTTAAGAAGTGCCACTAGTGAAACCCACAGGAACTGTAAGGGGTGTGAATCATCTTATTCAGAGGCAGAAAGAGTGAAAATGAATCTCTTCTTCCCCTTTCACTTCCAACCCATTATAACACTTGCTGCTGAGCCTTCTCAACCTGCGGTTAGCAGCCAACACGTTGATGGGCGTGATACCTATTAGAGTAGCTGGAAAAATTACTTTTCAACACTGATGTATTCTCGTCTGCATCAGGATTTTGGCTAGTTCTAATATTTGAAAAAATTTTCTAATTTTGTTTAAAAAACATTACAAATACTATATGCTTTTATTATATCAATACATGATATAGAATGAAATATGATGAAATGAATTTAATCCATTTTTATAAAACTTAATAGATGCAGTTATTTCCACAATAAAGATAAGTGAGCATAATCACTACACTGAAGTAAATATTGTGGGAAAACACCCAAGGAAAATGAATCTCAAATTAAGAGTATTCCAGTTAGCCAGTACATCCTCCATTAACTGGAGTCCCTTCTCATATCCCCATGTTGGACTAAGAAGTAAATCACTACAAAAATAGATCATATATATGTTAGTTCCTGGGAATTATTATAAGTCCCCATGATCTCTCAAAATTTGGCATTTATAGATACTTGGCACATATTATAAATGCCCAGAAAAACTATCCGGGCATACTCAGTTTCAAAATATTTAAATAAGTTAGGCTCACTAGATCATATTTATTAATAAGAGTTGAAACAAGGGAAGATTTGTAACATTTTCATTTCCAGTAGAATATACTATTCCGTGATCATTTGTGATAGTGTTTTGTGGAAGATGACATGGGTCTTGGTTTTAGCAGCTTACATCTATGGCAATAGGACCACTCAGAGCATCTTTTTGGGGGGAAAGAGTTGACATTTACCCTTCACCTATACAGATTCTCTTCTGGACTCTCTTTTGTCTCTCTAGAATTTTCACTCGCTCTATCTCCTCTTCTGCTTTCAATTCTCACCATAAGAGAGCAGATCATGCCCAGTTCAAGTATCCCCAGTCCCAATGATTCTGCCAGGAAACAGACACACATTTCCTTCTGCCCTGAAGATTTGGCTGTCCTGTTAGAGTCACCACATTCCAGAATGAAACTGATCATTTTCTCATCACTGCATTATTCCAACTGCCCTTTTTCTGTCAGTGGCACCATTGTTCAGCATTTGAGCCTAGCAAAGTCCTTAAAACTTGCCTGGCACACAGTGAACACTAAAAGCTGTTAGCTACTTCTTAATATTATTATTGGGTTTTCAGAACTCCATTCTTTTTCTTTGAGTCATTAGGCCCCTGCTTCTTTTTTCTAACCCTTAGTGAACAAGTGTTTTGGATATTATTTTGATATATCACTTAATTGTCTCTAAATTCCCATCTTTCTCTACTCGTGGATTAGTACCATAATTATCTTTCACTACTAAAAGCAACCATAACACTAATACACTCATGATAGTAGCTAAAATTTATGTATATAAATACATATATAATATAGGTAATAAATATACATTAAATATACATGCATATATAAATATATATGTAAGAAACTCTGTAAAGGACTTTGTTTATTGATTTTAGTCAGGACTGTGCTCAGTTGTGTGTAAAAACCTAACTGAAGTGGTTTAAACAAAATATGGGCTTTTTTTTATATGACAAAAGATTCAGATGTGTTAATCCAGGTCAATCTAGCGAGTCAAGAAATTCATCAAAGATCCAGATTCTTTTAAGAGTCTCTTATAGTTTGTTTCCCTCTTTTGTTCCACCCCCAACCCCAAACCCACCTCCTGTATATTCATCTGTTTCGTTTCTTAGATGGGTAATAGGTATTAAGAAGGACACTTGTTCTGATGAGCACTTGTTCTGGGTGGTATATGTAAGTGATGAATCACTGAATTCTACTCCTGAAACCAAAATTGCACTATATGTTAACTAACTAGAATTTAAACAAAATTTTGAAAAGAAAATGGGGAACCTTTGTGGCTCAGTTGGTTAAGCATCTGATTCTTGATTTGCCGAGGTTATGATCTCACAGTTTGCAAGTTCTAACTCCGTATCAGGCTCCATGATGATGAGGCAGAGCCTGCATGGAATTCCCGTTCTCTGCCCCTCCCCTGCTCATGAGTGCTCTCTCTCTCTCTCTCTCTCAAAAATAAGTAAATAAACTTAAAAATTTTTTAAAAGAAAAATTAAAAAAAAACATGATTCTGTTTAAAGAAAAAAAAAAGATCCAGATTCTTTCTATACCACCATCTTCAAATGTGACTTTTCTATTCACACAGAAAAAAAGACTTCAAGGTCCAGACATCATTTAGCCTTTGCAACATAAAGAAAATGAAGGGGGAAGGTGAAATGTATATACCAACTGAGTCTTTTTTTTTTTTTACTGACTCTGTTTCATATATCAGCAAACCAAGAGCTTTCCCTGAAGTTGCATTCAGTAGCAACTCAATTCTTTGGCCTATTGCATCAAATGGCCACCCTACATGCAAGGAAGCAAAAAAGGTGAAGTATTCTAACTAAGAAAGTGCTGCCTTCTTCCACCCTCAAATATGGTTCTTTCAGAAAGGCAAAACTGAGGAATTGACGTTGGTTGAGTAACAAATAGAATCTGCCACACTATCATCTCATTTAATCCTCATAGGGGTGCTATTAAGTGGGCATTCTTTTATCTCCAATTACAGAGAAACAAATGATGGGTTAGAAAATTAAGTAATTTCCCCACAGCAAAAAAATTTATCAGGCAGGCATTATTATATTCCCGTTTATAGATGAGGAAGTTGAGCATCAGAAAATTTAAGTACCTTGTCCAGAAATCAGGATTCCACCTGATATATCTGACTACAGAGTAGTGGTACACACCGTAATTCTAGACCTAATACCAGGACAATTGCTGTGGTCTTCTTGTCCCTACTCTGTCTCTTTTCCTATGTCCTCTAGATCAATAAGTCATTATAAAGTATACTTTATTGTGTCTTTTATCTAGCCATTACCATTTCAGCATATGCTTTTTGGGGCTCTGTGTCTCAATCCTAGGTTCATTCTTGATTCTAAACATGGGTGTGATAGAAGCCTCCTGTGAATTCTGAAAGCACCCCACCTTAGACACCTACCACATATCTCTGCTTCTTGTCCTTAGCACTTTCTTCAAAACTTAGGGAGCTTGCTTATTCCATATACATAGAAAAAAATGAGGCTTAATGCTGTTTGTAACAACCCTTAAACAATGGAGAAAGTGAGTGAGTAGGTAAATGCTCCAGCCTGAATCTCTTTAAAGAAATGATTGTGAGGCAAATTTTATATGGTTCCTGTAGTGTGTTTGGGAATGTACCTTGCAAACCTTCAACTTTAAGGGGCATCATTGACTAAGGATCCCAGCTACAGTGCTCTGAAATCCATCTCCATGTGTAGTTTGAGACCATGCTTTCCATTGGATGTTCCCATGTAAGGACTAACAGATTTGCTCCTGAAAGTCAGGAGAATCCTTTAATAGACAAGTGTGACTCTAGCACTTCCCACTGCCTTTTTGAAATTTCTTTGAACCATGTGATGTCTAGAATGATTTTCCCTTCTCATTTTATCTCACAGACCATAATAAAGTGATTTCACATTTAATGTAGACTTTGTGTCTCCTCTTAGAGAACCCATACTGACACAGCTCCTCAATTCAACCATATTGGGAATGCCCACAGCAGTAACCAGCTCAATAAAGCACCTGCTATTGGCTACTCTTCCTTCCTTGTCATTCTTTCCTGCTCCCTCACTTTTGTTTCCTAGGATCTCCTCCCAGATAAACAAATTGCAGTCTCCAGGGCTCTACTTGTGGAGATATCTAACCCAGAACAAACTTGTTTCTATAGAATAGCATTACTATCCAAATCTCTTGGTTAGACATTCAGAGTCTGCCACGATTTGTCCTGGAACTACAAGTATTCTTTCTTTCCATTTATCTTGTATTCTAGCATCCAGTCACCCTCTCTTTTTCTCAATGCTACTGCACCCTTCTCTAAGTATTTATGTTTGTATCATTCTGAAATACAGTATGTCTGTTTCCATCAACATGGGGTAGCCTAGCACAGTATCATTGCTCACCAATATCCAATACCCTTCTATAAAGGAAAACTGTATATCCCACCTTTTCAACTATGGCATGGCCATATGATTTTCATGCCAATAAAATGTAACTGAATTGATAGGTATCACTTCTAGGTAGAAGCTTGAAGAGCCATAATGTACCTCAGTATGTGCTCTTTTCCCTCTTTCACAAAGACACATAATACGGGGTAGGGGGATTTCTGTCCTTTTGGAACTCAGTAGAAAAATGATATGGAGCAGTTATACCAGAACCACACTGTATATGAAGTACAATTGAGAAATAAAGGTTTGCTTTCATAAGCTACTGAGATTGGGGATCATTTATTACTGAAGCAATCTTAGACTGTCCTGACAGATATATAATACTCTATACTAAGTTAAATAGGACTTTACAGACTCGCTGATTTACCTTTCTCCCACAAGATGCTTGAAACATAATGTCTCAGTTATTTGTAAATCATTTGTAATTTCCTAGGTTCCTTGAAGATTTTATTCCCATTTGTAGTCCATTTGAATTTCTTCTTATTAATATACCCCTGGCATGATGACATTTAATTCAGCTTCAAATATTTATTCTAAAAAATTGAGTGTCAGATGCTTTTTATAAATATCCTTGCTTTATCATATTAGATTTTGGAACAAAACAATTTTATCCCAATTGTATTCAGGCTATAATCAGCCTTGTCAAAAAAAAAAAAAAAAAAAGAAGCAAATGCTTTCTTTTGGGAAGTTATGTCAGTGTCTAAAAATTCTCCTTTATTTCATGGTCTAGGTGATGTATGCAAAGAAAGTGATGTATTCTGAGGAATAATTAAGGATTTAGGCTTATTCCCTAACTGAAGTGGCACCACAAGTCACAAAAAGTAGGCTAATGTGTGATTATAGAAATTGTTTCTGAAACACACATTCATATCTCAGTGTTAAATGCCAACTAAGTTATCGAAGCCGCGGGACATGAGCACCGGCCAGACATGCAGAAGAGCCTGCTTAGGGCGGCCCCCTTTGGAAAGTGTTTCCTTGACAGATTCCCACCTGACAGCTTCGTGCGCATGTGTCAGGACTTGCGTGTGCTCAATGCTGTCCGGGACTATCACATCGGGATCCCCCTCACTTACACCCAATACAAGCAGCTCACCATCCAGGTGCTGCTGGACAGGCTTGTGTTGCGGAGGCTTTACCCCCTGGCAATCCAGATTTGTGAGTACCTGCGCCTTCCTGAAGTGCAGGGCGTCAGCAGGATCCTGGCCCACTGGGCCTGCTGCAAGGTGCAACAGAAGGATTTGTCCGATGAGGATGTTGCTCGGGCTATTAACCAGAAGCTGGGGGACACGCCTGGTGTCTCTTACTCTGACATTGCTGCGCGGGCTTATGGCTGTGGCCGCACAGAGTTGGCCATCAAACTGCTGGAATATGAGCCGCGCTCTGGGGAGCAGGTACCCCTTCTCCTAAAGATGAAGAGGAGCAAACTGGCACTGAGCAAGGCCATTGAGAGTGGGGACACTGATCTGGTGTTCACGGTGTTGCTGCACCTGAAGAACGAGCTAAATCGAGGAGATTTTTTCATGACTCTTCAAAATCAGCCCATGGCCTTGAGTTTGTACCGACAGTTCTGTAAGCATCAGGAGCTAGAGACGCTGAAGGACCTTTACAATCAGGATGACAACCACCAGGAGCTGGGCAGCTTCCACATCCGAGCCAGCTATGCCGCAGAGGAGCGTATCGAGGGGCGAGTTGCGGCTCTGCGTCTAGACAGCAGCTGACGCCTTCTACAAAGCCAAGAACGAGTTTGCAGCCAAGGCCACGGAGGATCAAATGAGGCTCCTACGGCTGCAGCGACTCCTAGAAGAAGAGCTGGGGGGCCGGTTCCTGGACCTGTCTCTGCATGACACGGTCACTACCCTCATCCTCAGAGGCCACAACAAGCGTGCAGAGCAGCTGGCGCGTGACTTCCGCATTCCTGACAAGAGGCTCTGGTGGCTGAAGCTGATGGCCCTGGCTGATCTGGAAGACTGGGAGGAGCTAGAGAAGTTTTCAAAGAGCAAGAAATCACCTATTTGCTACCTGCCCTTTGTCGATATCTGCATGAAGCAACACAACAAATATGAGGCCAAGAGGTATGCCTCCCGTGTGAGTCTGGAGCACAGGGGATGTGGCTCAGGCCGCAGATGTGGCCATCGAGCACAGGAACGAAGCAGAGCTGAGCCTCGTATTATCCCACTGCACTGGAGCCACAGACCGGGCCACAGCAGACAAAATTCAGCGGGCTAGGGCACAAGCCCAGAAGAAGTGACAGGCTCACCCTGCACACCTCCCTGAGCTCAAGGCTTCCCCGAAGTGTCACTGCGCATCCCACTTCTCCCCCAAAGCTAAGCCGAGGAGCTGGGGTAGGGTGGGAGCCGGGGGGTCTGGTTGTAAATAAAGCTGGGACATTAAAAAAAAAAAGGAAACATAGAAGTAAACATAGAAGTATATCAGAAAGCAAAAATACAGTGTTATTTTTGTTGCCTACAGCTGATGCATGTAATTTATTACAATCTAACCCTAAGCATTCATTGTTTCTAGAGTATCACTTTAGATTTCCATTTTGTCTTTTTTTATTTTAAGAGTAAGTGCTAAGAAAAGCAGTATATGTTTAAAAAAAAACATGCCTAAGTACCAAAAAAAAAGCCATAAGTCCTTTAAAACATGAATACATAGGATGACTCATGTGCCAAGTGTGTATGTGTTTTAACCTGCCCTCTCTGGAAGAGACTTAGCCCATATGGAAGTGAACTTTGTAGGGTCTGAGTCAGTCAGCACTCACTATAACAAATATTCCCATGCACTTTGATTCATGCAGTTTTTTATGAATCATATGCTAGTTCTTTTCCCTGTTGTTGTCTGGGCTCCATCTATCAGAGTTTTGTCATAATTTCTGTGAATGCATTGCAATTCACAGTAAATATTTTACTCATAGATTATAATAAGGAGCCAACTGTCAGCAAGAAATATTGTAATAAAACAACTCCTGTGCTTATGGCAATTTTGAGTTTTATTTAAAAGTGCTGACTTATAGATAATCATTCAGTCAACATTAACCAAGTTTGCAGTATATGCAAAATATCATAATAGATACTGTCAGGAGATACAAAATTTTTTTGAAAAGTTGATAGTCTAATTAATGGGGCATGCCTAACAAATCAGCATGAAATATGCATGAGAACATAGGGAGTTCTATACAATGGCCCCTTGAACAACATGGGTTTGAACTGTGAGGGTCCACTTACATGTTTTTTGTTTTTGGTTTTTTTTTTTGCTTTTTTGATAGACACAGTGCCACAGTGCAGTACTGTAAATGTATTTTTTTCTTATGATTTTCTTACAAGTTTTCTTTTCTCTAGCTTTATTGTGAAAGCATAGTGTATAATACATACAGCATACAAAATATGTGTTAATTAATTTATTGTAATTGATAAGGCTTCTGGTCAACAGCATGCTAGTAGTAGTTAAGCTTTTGGGGACTCAAAAGTCATGCATGGGTGGGGCACCTGGGTAGCTCAGTCGGTTAAGCCTCCGACTTCGGCTCAGGTCAGATCTCATGTTCGTGGGTTCGAGCCCCGTGTCAGGCTCTGTGCTGAGAGCTAGCTCAGAGCCTGGAACCTGCTTTCGGTTCTGTGTCTCCTCTCTCTGTCCCTCCCCCTCTCATGCTCTGTCTCTCTCTGTATCAAAAATAAATAAAACATTAAAAAAATAAATAAAAAAGGTCATGCATGGGTTTTCAACTATATGATAGTAGGGGAGGGGGCAGCTAATGCCAGTGCCCCTACATTGTTCCAGGGTCACCTGTATGCATACATACATGCAAGCAGGCATACATATGTATGAGTATACATATGTGTAATATTTATGTATAAGCTCTATACATGCTGAAAATTTACTGTGTGAAGTAATAATTAGTTATTCAAACCATTACTTGTATTACACTCTTATTTCTGACATAGTGCTTGGCACTCAGTAAATATTAATTTAAAAATAAGTTGAATTAGACTTTTAAAAATAAAAACCAATTGTATAGTTCTCTTAGTAGATTTTACTTCCAAACTTTACAGATTTGATTCCCTAGATTATTAGCCAGATGTTACTTAGATGACTGTAGGCTATTTTACAAATTAATTCCAACCTCCAAGAAAAAAAACATTTGCACCACTAAGCATGTTTGCAAGAATATACTGAGGATTATTCCAAATATTCCAAAAGGTTTCAAGTATCAGGCAGAAGTGCTAGAATAAGTGTCTAAAACTATGAAGTCCTATATGAAAGGGAATCCGTTTTCATTGGGATAAGTAAATTCTCGTGTATTTATCGTTCATGCAGATCACAAATTCTGATTATCAATTATAATTATCTAATGATAAGGACTGCCCAGCAGTAGAAAGTTTTGCATAATTTAAGATAAAGCACCATGGATGAAGTCTATGTAACAAATTATTGAAAGTATTCTAGCAAACAGAAAAGGGTCCCTGATTATTTAGAAAGTACTCTAATTAGAAACAAACTACATGCTCCAGATTTTGAAAATGCTAATTTGAAAGTTTATTAAAAAGAAAAAAGGTAACAACAAAGTTTCTTGGCCTAAACTCTAAAGAAAAGTTAAAGTTAGGTGACAGAAAGGGATTCCCACTATTACTGATGGTGGGGTAGTTTATTGCAGATCAGTTCTCTTATTAAGAACTGAAAAATTTATTCAAAAATGAATAAATTTTATTTATTATGAATGTGCCAAAAGTGTTGGAAAGCTAAGAAGATAGCCAGGACTTCAGGACTTCACATCACAGACAGGAAGCACTCAGTAGATTTGTGGCATGTTTTCTTCCTTGAATGCATTTATCCATATGTAAGTGACACAGAGCTGAGACCCTAGGAAGCAGGGTAAAGGACAGTAGAAAATGATCCAGAAAGCAGAACAGAGCTTTCTAGAGTCTCACAGGGCTGGGAAAATAAGAATTGGAACTCAGAGCCAAACAAGAGGGAGCAGCCTGGCAAATATCTAGACTCTTAAATAGAACCCTAAAGAGGCCATTTCATAGAGGTAGGAGTGAACAAATCAATGAGATTAGTTAACATAAAGACTGAAATTCCATTCAAACAAGTCCATTCAGACCATCACATTTTTTTACATGCAATACCTGGCATTCAGTCCAAAGTTATTAGCCCTAACAAGAGACAGGGCCAAATAATACCAAAAGCCAAGGGAAAGAAAACGGATAATAGAAACAAATCTTTAGAAGATTACAATATTAATATTAAGAAATCCTGCCATTTGCAACAAGGTGGATGGCACTGGAGGGTATTATGCTCAGTGAAGTAAGTCAGTCAGAGAAAGACAGGTATCACATGTTTTCACTCATATGTGGCACTTGAGAAACTTAACAGAAGACAATGGGGGAAGGGAAGGGGAAAAATAGTTTCAAACAGAGAGGGAGGCAAACCATAAGAAACTAAAATACAGAGAGCAAACTGGGTTGATGGGGAGGAGGAAGGGGAAAATGGGTGAGGGGCACTGAAGAGGGCATTTGTTGGGATGAGCACTGGGCGTTGTGTGTAAGCAATGAATCATGAGAATCTACCCCCGAAACCAAGAGCATACCATATACGCTGTATGTTAGCTAACTTGACAATAAATTATATTTAAAAATAAATAAAATAACTACATTAATATGTTCAGTAAAATAGAAAATTTCACCAGAATAATAGAATTCATGACGAAGAATTACATAGAAATTACAGAACATAAAAACATAATAGTTGATGTGAAGAATGAAGTAGAAAAAACATCATCACAGCAGACTAAAGGATTTTTTAACTATAATTTATCAATAATAAAATATCCACTCTTAGTGAGTAGAATAAAAAATAAGAAATAGAGAAACAAGTGTTAAGAAACACATAGGAAATACTGAACATGTCTAACATAAAGCTGATGGAAGCCCCAAAAGGAACAGAGAAAGAATGACACAGAAACAGTTTTCAAAAACTTCCCCAAACATAATAAAGAAATCAAGTTAAAGATTGAAGTGGTTATACAAACCTTCCACAGGATTTTAAAAAGATATATAAGCACAGTAGGCATATTATAACTCCAACTGCTGAAAATTATAGGTTAGGGGTAAACAGGCTATTTCTATAAAGGGGCAGATAGAAAATACCTTAATCTTTGAGGGTTGTACTATCCCTTTTGCAACAATTCAACTCTGCTATAAGCAGTCGTAAGTAACATGTAAACAAATGGACATGGATGTATTTCCAATAAAACTTTACAAAACCAGTCAATGGGCCAGATTTTGTATGGAAGCCACAATTTGCTACAGACAAAAAGATTTTAAAAGCAGCAAAAAAGGCTTTAAACAAAGCTTTTAACAAAGCAACAGGACTGATAGTTGCTTTCTCAACAGAAATGGTAAAAGCTGGAAGGCATTGATAGGGTGTTTTTAATTTGGTGAGAGAAAATTATCTCCCAACTTGCAATACAGTCTCAAGGATTAAGAAATATCTCTCCAAAAGGAAGGCACACTAAATATGTTTCCAGCCAAACAAAAGTTATTTGTCAACAGAAGAATTTCACTAAAGAAATACCAAAGAGAATACTTCGGGCAGAAAGAAAATGATTCCATACAGAAGCACAGACGAAAAGGAAGAGATGAAAATTACTGAACAAGATAAATATGTGGCTATATAGGGGATCCTTGTTGCAATATATCATATTAATATGACTTATAGTGACCAAACTATGTACAGAATCAAAACACAAGACAAAAAATAACACAAAGAAAAAGACAAATGAAAAGAATTAAATAGTCCAGTCTATGTCTGGAAATTGGTAAAACTCTTATTGTATATTCTACTCTATTAAATCAAAGACACAGGTTGTGATCTCTGGGATACCCACAAAAATAAGAGTAACTAACACAGAGAAAACAAATCAAATATTAAAACATTTTTTCTCATTAGGTAAAATAAGATAACTTAGAAAAAGGAAAAAAGAATGTAAAAAAAGAAAAACAAATATAAAGAGTAAAATTGTAGTTAAATTCACTTAAAGTATATTACATCAAATATTACAGATAAACTATTCTAGAGGAAAAAAGAGACAAAGATGGCCAGTGTAGATAAAAAGCTAAAATTCTAACATAAAGAAGATACCTTAAATATAGAATACAAGTGATAAAAATCAAGAGAATAGAAAAATATTTGTCAGGCAAATATTATCCTAAAAATAGTTGGAGCAGATACATTAAAATCAAACAAACCAGACTATAAGGCAAAAAGTCTTACTTGAGATTACAAAAAGCATTTCCCATTGGTAAAAAGAACAAAACAAAACCATACAAACTTAAATGTCATTTGTGGGCACCTAAAGATTTGCTTAAAAGTCTGCATAGTTTAAAAATAAGTAGATCAAAATTAAAGAAAATGAGGGAAAAGAGATTAAGCTATAATCGAAGTAGAAGACTTATCATAGTTTTAGATAATTTTAGATTAAATAAACAAAAGTAAAGACAAAATATGTATAGATAATATCATCCAATTAATATAGAAAATTAAATTCAATGATGAAAGAGTGCACATTTCTTTCTGTACCTATTAAACATTCACAAAAATGTACATTGTGCTAAACCAGAAATCTAGTTTCAACAAGTCTGAAAAAAAAAAAAAAAGAAAATGAAACCGTTGAGAACATGTTTTCTGACCACGGTGGAATGAAGCCAAAAGTTGGTATCCAGAAAGACATCTAGAGAAACCCAACTATGTGGAAAATAAATTATGAATTTCAAAATAAGTTGAGTCAAAAAAGAAATCTGAGTGGAAATTAGACTGTATAAATTACTAAGATAAAGTTTAATAATAATGAAAATAAAACACTAGGATTTGTGTGATATTTGTAAAGTTATAGTGATATTTATAGCTTTGAATACATATATTAGAATAATAAACAGCCTAAAAATTATTCACAGAACATTAACCTAGAGAAAATAATAGCAAATTAAATCCCAAGAAAGTAGAATAAAATAAATAATAATGGTAAAATTAAAAACAATAAAATTGAACACAAAATTTAAATACAGAAAGTAAAAAACTGAAAGTTTGGCTTTTTTGAGAAAATAATATAATGAACTAATCAAGAATAAAAAAGAGAAATTACAAATTATCAATAAAAATGGAGATATAACTGAGATCATACAGGAATTACAAGGATGTAAGAGGTTACTATTAAGCTTATGCAAAAAAAACATAAAGAAAAGTAAATTAAAAAGTTAAAATATGGAAGAAATTGGGGGAGCAAAGCACAGCCTACCAAAACCAATACAGAAAAAAATTAAATCTGAATAATTCTATATGTATGAAAGAGATTGAATCCATAAGAAAATTCCCGATATAGAGGATTTCACTAGTAACTGCTCAAAATCTAAAGGAAAATCTCAATATGAACAAAATCTTCCAGAAAAAAAGTAGAACGTTTCTATTCTTAGCTTGTTTTCTGAGGCCAACATTATTCCACAAAGCAATAAGGCAATTTATTAATATACAAGGCAAATTATTGGCTAATCCTCTTGAGAACTAAGATTTAAAATTCTGAAACATTCTCAGATGAAGCAAATTAAGAGAGTTTCTCAGTAGCAGACCTATCCTAAAAGAAAAATTTAAGAAAATTCCCTAAACAGAAAGAAAAGGATAGAAGAAAGAATCTTGGGACATCAGGAAAAAAATTCTAAATGAAGTTTAAAATAGGCAAATATAGTAGACTTTCCTTCTCTTCCAGAGTTTCTAAATTATGTTTGATAGTAGAAGCAAAAGAAAAAATTAACGTGGATATAGTTCTAAAGTATATAAAGGAAATATTTAATGCAATTAAATTATACACAAGGAAGGATAAGTGAACAAAAAAAAGAGGAAAGGTTTTCATACGGCACTCCAATTGGCAAACGAGGACACCAATACACTGTGATAAAGTGTGTATATGTAACATAATATATAAAGCAAACACCAAATAGCTATAGAAAGACACTATAGATACATCAAAACACCATAGATATATCAAAATGGTATCATAAAGTATCTAAAGGAAGGGAGAAAAAAGAAATAAGAGAAAGAACAAACAGATAACAAAAAAATGGACAGACTTAACATATTGATAATTACATTAAATATAAAAGGTCTAAATACACTAATGACTAATGCTGACAGTTACTTAAAAAAAAATAACTCCACTCTATACTGTCTATAAGAAATTCATTTCAAATAATGTAAATTAATTGAAAATAACAGGAATGACTGCATTAATATCAGATAATATAGATTATAGGGGCAATAAAATGTCATACAGTGAGGAAATTACATAGCAATAAAAGGTCAATCCACCAAGAAGATATAATAATCCAAAGTTTATGTGTCAAATGACAGAAATGAAAATGTAGAGAACAAAAATGGATAGAACTGAAGGGAGAATTACAGTAGCCACAAATGTTTATAGAAACTTAAATATGCCACTCTCAAAAATGGATAGGAAAACTAGAAAGAAAATCAGTGGGGGAGAAGTTAACAGTGTGATAAACCAATAGGAGCTAGTCAACATTTATAGAATACACCAAATAATAGCAGAATACATATTATTTTCAAGTACCCACAAATATACATCAACAGAGAAAATCAGATAGATAATAGAAAAAAATTTACATTCTATAAATTGCCACTTATCCCAGAGAAGCAGAATTTTCCTTGTATTGCTCTCAACACACCAGACTGTGCCATTAAATACGTTATCACCAAATTGTTCATGTTTCTCATGTTAATGGAACTAAAGAAGAAATCCAAATTTGGGTATCCATTGTATTTATCCAAATTTGGGCATCTATTATATATTTAGATTTTATTAAAAAGTATTGTATATATTCTCATTAGTACCAGTGTGAATAATACAAATAAAGTAGAGGTTCTGCTTTGGTTCTCCAAAATTCAAATTCAGGTTCTCCTTGGCCCTCCAGAGAAAACCATTGTTATCAGTTTAGAGCAGGGTTTCTGAATGTCAGCACTATTGACACTGAGGATAAGACAATTCTTTGTCATGAGGCTGGGCTGAAGGATGACTCATGGCAACCCTGGCTTCTCTCCTATACACCAATACATGTACTGCCCCCAGCTGTGACAACCAAAAATGTCCCTAGACATGGCCAAATGTCCCCTGGAGGGCAAAATTGGTTCTGGTTTAATATTACTCTCTAGAGTACATCATTTGAGACTTTTTACCATGATTAATATATAGCACTTCATCCATATATTGAAAGATAAAGAGATTTATAAATGGATTTTTAAATATAAAGGGCATCACACATACATGTTATTCTGCATCTTGGCTCTTTTCACCTAGTACTATGTATTACAAAACTTTCAACACCTGTATCTTATGATTATTCATTTTTTTACTATGCATTATTCCTTAACATGGATAGATTACTTTTTAACCACAAATATTTAGGTTGGTTTAAGTACATTCAACCTGCTACAATAATTGTTCCACCTGTTTGCTCCCAGTCATGCCTAAAATTAATGCCTTTCCAGTCTGGCTGAGAATTTCTTTTGTTTTCTGTTTCTACCAAACAGAATAAAAATATGCAATGCCAATATTTCAAAACGCTCTCAGTAATCTCTTACATATTTTCTAAATTATTTTTCATCCCTATCCTTTCAATTCTGATGAAGGAGCCACAATGTCTAGATATAAATAGGTCTTGGGTTTCATTCATGCAGTACCTATCACAGTCTATTCTTTTTCCTTGGGCACTTTGAGGCTAAGCATTATTGCAGCTATAAATCACCCATTCACAAACTCATTTCCCCTGAAAGAGCCCAAGAGCCTCTTGGGTGTCCTGTATTAGAGAAAACATTGATATGAGCTGCAAGCTGTGTGGCAAAGTGGAGAAGATTCTAGATCAGAAGCAAAAAGAGCTATGTTCTGCTCTCAGTCACCCTAAGCAAATTGCTTTCTTCTCTGAGTCTCTGTGTCCTCATTGGAGTAATAAAGACTTGTGTAAACTGTTTTCCAGGCTGAAGCTCTGAAGTTTCATTTGGAAGACCAACGTTTTGTATAGATCTCATTCAGCTAGTTGATAACTATCATATTGTGTATTTCTCATGCTCACTTTGTAGGTGTGGTAGAACTGGGAGTTTGAATAGTTTCCTGTGTAATGAATTAGATAGCCTAATGATAAAAAATGAAAATACATTTTATGTTGGCTTAACTAAGAATGAAAAAAGCATTTTGTCTCAAGCAGTGAACAAAACCTTTTATTAGTCAAAATGTCCATTAGGTATATGTATAGGTATATGTATATGTCTATCAAATCATCACATTTTACACTTTAAATATATACAGTTATGTCTGTCAATTATTTCACAATAAAGTTAAAAATGTTCATGATTTATTTTTTAAAGTTTTGATAAATTTATTTTGAGAGAGAGAGAGAGA
>NC_043711.1:38329804-38330984 GCF_006229205.1 Suricata suricatta
GAAGCTTCCTTTTATTTCTTCCTCTTTTTATAAAAAATGTTTTGTCTTGGAGCTCTTGTTTTATTTTAGTTAAGATCTTCTCTAGTTCAAGACACTTGTGGGTTGTTTTCTTCTGATTCTTTGGTTATTTTTTATTCTAGATTGGCTTCATCAAGGGACACGTGGGTGGCTTAGTTGGTTAAGCGTCCAACTTTGGCTCAGGTCATGATCTCACTGCTTGTGGGTTCGAGCCTTGCATCAAGCTCTGTGCTAACAGCTCAGAGCCTGGAGCCTGCTTCAGATTCTGTGTCTCCCTCTCTCTCTGCTCCTCCCCTACTCATGCTCTGTCTCTTTTACAAAAATGAATAAATGTTAAAGTATATATATATAAAAAAATCTATAGATTGGCTTTATCAGCTATTACTACTATTTCTCTCTATTGGAGAACGTTGCCAGTCTAGTTGCTGTTATTTATTTTGACCTTGATTATGCATAGTGTGGGCTGCTCTGTTTAGAATTTGCACCTACTCTGTTATAGTGTAGGTAACTTCTTGATTTGCTTCCTACTGTGTCTGTGGTTGTTTCCCAGCATGCGCTATTCATGAGGGGTATATATTCATGTTTTAGGTACTCTTCCTTAGCCCAAAGGTATGAAATACAATGAGAACAGAACTGAGGCTTTGGGTAATTTTTGTTGGGATTCCATGCCTTTTCTCTGTTTTATTATATAGTTAAATCTTCGGTACAGTGTTTACTTAACTCAGGGCAAGAGTATGCAGCTGGCATCCCAGTCTCCAATGTGATCAATCCAATTTAGGAACAGAATCCACTCTGGCCTCCTGTCTTCCTCCTTGCCTTCTCATGGGGAGGAATCTCAGGATCCTTCCACAGCACAACTACTCAGTTCATCTGGTTCTATTTTGCAAATAACCTTCCATTTTGAAATTTTCTTCTCAACTTTTATTTACCTGCAGTTTTTAATTTCTTGCTGGATTCTATTACCTTGCTATATACATACTTTCTTGTTTCTGTATTTTCCCCTCCTGTTTCACTTCCAGTGGATTTTTCTCTCTCTATAACACAAACCACCATAAGAGACGATCTTATTGATATAATTGAGCATTACTGTTCCTAATGGAGAAGATGCTCTCCATCCAGACTCTCATTTGTCACTTACCATTCTGTAGATTACCTGCTTATT
>NC_043711.1:38331084-38352034 GCF_006229205.1 Suricata suricatta
TGGCACCAGAAAACAATCCCTTCTGTGTGCTACCTGTCTTTGCAAGTAGTGGCATTCTGGTTCTCAATATGGACTCTATCACTCCCTCCCCATCATTTAGGTGGTGTCACTCTCAAGTACATTTCCACATATCTGAGAATACACATTATAATCAAAAGCATGAGATTCATATGTCAAGAATGACTCAAAGGACCAATAACCAGAATGAAGACATGTTCCTGATAGAAAAAAATGATCCTATACAAGAGCATAAATCAGTGAAATCATTCTCTGAGGAAACACATGAAGCTTTATAAATGATATACACACAGATGCTGAGATGATCAAGGACGATCATTGAGCATGCTTTATCTTCAAGAATCACAACATCTCAAGAGAGGGAAAAAATCAAAATAGAGAACAAATGAATATGACCCCATGTCTCTGCTACTGCAGAGTTGCTGTCTGCTACCAAATCTATGTATTTTTCCACTACAGATTCAAATTCCCCAGGTGACAGCAGTTCTGCCATTTGCCTCAGGAGATGAGTCTGTCATCTAATACTGCCAGCAAGATGTTGCTGAGAGTAAGCCTAAATGTTTCCATTATTTTCATCCCATTACTCCTAGTTATCCCCTATTGGGCCATTCTAAATACTGTAATTTCACTCTCATCTGTTTTTATTTCTTTCAAATATTCTCAGGCTATCACTATTTCCCCCGTATTTAATCTTTCCTCATAAGTAAGCCCCTCTATCATTCTTTTCCTCTGAAGATATAGTTGTCAGTATAAGGGTGCCTTTCATTTTTCTTCATTGTATGGGGAAAATATGGTCCATTTATAAAAATTTCCCAGGAGATAAATCACCTAGATCCTGGGGAGTTGGAAGGTTTTGACAATGCATTACTTGGTCTGCTGATGATGCTTGAATTTGGGGGCTGTTCTCATAAAATTGGTCCCAATGGATCATTTGACACAGCCTGTGTTGATGACAGTATCCTAGAAAGTCCCTCATTGGCTGGCTTTGTCAATGCTCACCATAGCACTCCTGGAGTCCATGTAAGTCGCAATGTGGTTGTGAGCTCCAAATGGATGCCAGCAAGAAATTCGTGAGATGTATCACTAATGAGAATGGAGAATTTATTGAGCAGTGATGAGTTCAATTTCAATTATTCACCTGTTTACCAGGCTGCCCTGACCAACAGTTATTCATAAAAGATATTCTTTGCACCTAGGATGCATCCATGATTCCTCCTCTCATCCGGGAAGCTCTGAGACATGGTCTGGATGATGATAAACTAACGCTTTTCATGCTCTCTGAGCTAGAGGAGATCCTTAGTGTTCAACTTTCCAATTCAAATTAGGTCCTGGAGCTTAACTTCATGTGTATCAAGATGGTGCAGAACTCCCCTGTGACAATAAATTGAAGATCTGCCATATGTAAATGAACACTTCATACCCCTCCATATTTTACACAGTTGGGTCACAGAAGCAGATAAGCAATTGGCACCATGATTGCCCTGAATTCACTCATAACCCACAATGTAACAGAGCTCTTCAGAATAAAGTGTACTTCAAAATCCAAACCCAACAAGAAGAGAGTATTCTGAAGAGAAAAGTACAGCTTTTCAAAAAAAAATGAAAATGGAATTCTTTTTAAAAAATAGTGATAAAGACAATATTCATCATTCTCAACTATTCTTCCACATTGCCTATCACCTTCCATGAGCTTTTCTAGTAGACTGAACTATAGGTTTTCCTCCTTGGCTGACTAGGTTTTCTGTTTTCTTGGTTTGTTTTTTTGTTCTTTGTTTTTTCTATTTTACTCACTACTTTTCTTCTTCTTTTCTTGTAAATATGGCTGTTTCTCAGTGACCTTTTCTTGAACTGGAAGTTTGATTTCTCATTTTCTTATTGGTAATTTATACTCACTTTTATTTCATCATTTAGCTTTATATGACTGATGCCCAAATCTCTATTGTTTCTCAAGTACAGACAGACATATCTAACAGGTTTATCTGTTATTCTGGAAATTACCTAAATTCTCACAAGCACCTCCCTCAAATGTGGAGCAGCTCAAACTGAATTAAACTTCATCTTCTTTCTTATTTTTGCTTAATGGCTCCAGTTTTCCATTTATCACATTCTAAAACCTAATCTCATCTCTGGATCTTTCTTCCTTCCCTGCTTTTCTTTCTTCCCTAATAAACCAATTTGCTGCTCAGTCCTACTTATTTTTAAAAGCAAGTCCTTCAATACATTTCCCAATACATTTAAATGTGCTTTCTATTCTACCTCCCTACATTCAACTTCCTCTTGCTCTAATCCAAGTATTTTTCATGTATCTTAATATGTGTTACATGATAAAATATTTTCAGTATCAGGTAGTGTTTGACAAATGTAGACTTAAAAAGATAGTTCAGGAATTCTTTGAGCTTTTAATTTCATAATGTAGATTATGGGATGGAGTATGCCAATAGTCTACTCAACTATTGATAACGGAATCCCTTTTTGAGAGAACCAGTGCCTTTTGGAACACAGAGAATGTTGCTAGATTTATCTACCTAAAATATTTGCCTTCTAAATTGCAGTTTCAGTAAAGCTTTTAGAATTTTTATCCTAAAATGTATTGTTTTTCAAAATATAATACCAACAGGTTTATCTGATATTATTTCCTTTACATATGTTGATGAAATCAAATAGTTAACATTCGTTTGTTTTTCCAACACCAACATTTACTTACAATAGACCTTTCAACCAATATCAATGTATCTTCCTTCTTTCTCCTTTTCCCATCATATAACTATCTTCCAAATTTTATCTATCCTTCAAAACCCATATTAGGGGTACCCAGGTGGTTCAGTTGGTTAAGTGTCCAACTCTTAATTTCAGCTTGGGTCATGATCTCACAGTTCATGAGTTCAAGCCCTGCCCTGGGCTCTGCACTGCCAGCGCAGTGCTTAGGATTCTCTCTCTCCCTCTCTTTGCCCCTGCTTCTCTCTCTCTCTCAAAATAAATAAATAAATAAATAAATAAACAAACTTTTAAAAAACATGTTAAAGGCCATTTTCTGCAAGATGCTTTCTCAGAGGAAAAGTTTTTGAAAGATGAACAATTACTAAATTAATTTGTTTAACAAGAATATTGTGTATGCACATTGACCTGTGCTTTTGTGTATTTTCTTCCTCCAGTTAACTCCAGTTTCTCTGATGACCTAAAATGTGTATTATACATTTTTGGATCTATAATGGCATCTCAAAATATGCAGAAAAATCACTTGATAACATTAAAAACCTTCATAATTTAAAAAATCCTATTAAATTGAAAAGAGAATAAAATGCCCCTAATCTGATAAAGGGTTTATTTATTTTTAACAATGCTATAACAGCATCCTAAATAAGAAAACGTTTGAAGCACTTTCTTTAAAATTGTAACTAAAAAAGGAATTCATACTATTCAGCTGAACCTTGTCTTGGATATCCTAGCCAGCAAAACAAAATAGGAAGAAACATTTCAGTTATAAAAATTAGAAAAGAAGAACTAAATTTTTTACTATTTGGATGTGATATATTAATCTTCATGCAAAAAATCAAAGAATCTCCATATAGATCTTTGAGAGGCATTCCATAGAAAAACAAACATAAGAGTAGATGTTCAACTAAATAGTAATTGGAGAAAGCAAACCAAACCATTTTATACAAATTCCATGAGTAAAAGTTAAGAAGGCTAACAATGTATTACAGTACCATTGACTGTATTCTCTCTGCTGTACCTTTGATCCCCATGACTTATTCATAACTGGAGCTCTATATTTTCTTGTCCCCTCCCCTCTGACAATCACCAGTTTATTCTCTGTAACTATGGGCTTGTTTCTTCTTTTTTTATTATTATTTGTTTTGTTTTTTAGATTCCACATATAAATGAAATCATATGGTATTTGTCTTTCTCTGACTTATTTCACTTAGCATAACACCCTTTAGGTCCATCCATGTTGTCACAAATGACACCATCTCATTCTTTTTTATGGCTGAGTAATAATTGATTATGTATACCACATCTTCCTTACCCATTTTTTTCTATTAATTTACTGAGAAACTCTTAGGTTGCTTCATATCTTAGCTATTGTAAATAATGCTGCAATAAACATAGAAGTGCATATATTTTTTAGTTAGTGTTTTCATTTTCTCTAAAGTGAAATTTTGGAGTGTATGGTATTTACATTTTTAATTTTTTGAGGATTCATCAAGATTTCTTAAATTTTTCTGATAAGAGTGTAAATTGAAATGACTGCTTTGGAAAACAATTTAGAATAATTATATAACATTGAACATTCTCCTATCCTACAATCAAGGAATTCTCTGGGTACATACTCAGGAGAGTCTCTTATACATACACACAATTATACAAAATTATAATGTTTGTAACAGCAACCCAAATACCCAATGAAATGAGTACAAATAAAGAGTGATATATTTAGGGTATTATGCAACAGTCAATATTTTTTAAGCTGTAGGTACATGCAAAATGTGGAGAAACAGTAACATTGCAATAATGGGTAAAAAGTTAAGTCCCAGTGGATTACAAGCAGCCTCTCTTGTTTTTGTAAATATCAAAGTCAATTAAGCAATGTGCTTTTTGGAATGCTATGTATATGATGAAAAATCATAAGAAAAAGTAAAGAAAAGATTACAGATAGTGGTTACTTCAGACAAGGATGTTGGGACACAGAATAGGGAAAGTCACAGAGATTGTCGTAAATTGAGGATTATGATTAATCTAATTCTGCTTAGCTGTGTTTAAAATGAACAAACAAAAGACAAGAATTGTAAATGGACTGGATGGTACAGTGGGGGAAAAGATTTTAAGGTCTTTGGCTGGAGCGCCTAAGTGGATGATCGTGCCATTTGCTGAGGTGGAAAAGACATGATTTCATTTTGAGTTTTTTGGGGAGAAAAAATTCTCTCTGACCTTCTGAGGTTTTAGCTGAGACCACTGTGATAAAAGATAGATTCACAAGAGGAAAACAAAGAGAAATTTACTAACATTTACACATCATGTATATATGAGAGAAACCCAGGGGAAAATGAGTAACTCCCCAGGGGCTTGGACTTCAGGACTAAGTACCATCTTAATAGGGAAAGGGGAGCGGCAATGGAGGCCTTGTTAGGGGAGAGTAAATAATTTTCAGGAAAGATAAATGTGCCCTTAGAAGAATAGATTGCAAGTATAACAATCTGTGACAAAGTCTGTCTGGGTATGTGGTGTTGACTTAGTCTACTCTGTTGTGATGGGTCAGTCCTCTCTGCTGACAAAACTCCTGGAGAGGGGATACATAACTGAGTTCCTTCTGGGAGATCTGTCTTTAGGCAGACAGAGGAGTTCAGAGAAAACCCCTCCATGCATTTGTTATTTTTCAAGTGCCTCAAAATAATCAACATACCAAGGTGCATATTTTGAGGTGGCATATCCTGAATTCCTATAGTTAGATTTTGAGCTGGCATATTCTGCTGCTTTTTACGTTGAATATGAAACATCCATGTGTAGAAATCAGAAACTCAGGGTAGCCTCGGGGCTTACCTGAATGTAGAGGGCATGGAGGAACAGCTCTCTCTGTTCAGATCCTTATCACTTTCTATGTCTGTTCACACAGCTAGACTACACGTTCCAACCAGCCTTTGAGCTGGATAATAATCCTATGACTAAGGTCTAGCCTGTGTAGTTTGAATGGAAGTGTTACATGACTCCTCTGCTTCCCTCCCCTTCCAGAGGCTCTAGAGATAATGTACCATACAATAGAATGAGCCAGTATCTTGTAATGCCACAAGTTATGCCCGCCTTGAAGAGTTATGGGATCAAGAAGTAAACCTCTTGTGTGTTTGAACCATTTTATATTTTAGGTATGTATAATATAAGTCAATATGTATTTAGATATATTAATGCATTTGTATTAATAAATATTAATATAAATATATAAAGCCACTCATAATTTGCCTGCCTTGAATAGTTATGTGACTATGAAATAAGCTTTGGTGCATTTGAACTATTTTATATATAAACATATATTACATAATATATACATATAGTGTATATTATATAATATATATAATAAATATATAATAAAGTGGTGTTCATTTTTAATATAGATATCTAAATATTAATACATACTATTTGTGTTAAGGGAACTCAATTATCCCATCTAATGCTGGAATTAGTATTTTTAAGTGAGTACTGATATAACAAACTGATTAGGTAGTGATGAAGAACTTGTTGGACCTGCAACAGGTGGTACAGAAATAGATTTCACAGTGTAGAAAATTGGGGACAAGTCTGGTAAAACTGTCACCTACAATCACTTAAAAAGGAGATAATGTGCATACTAAGGCTGTTGGTCTGGAAGCAGCAGATGGAATGTGTTAGAATATCATTTGCTTATTGGTGGTTTTTTGCTGCTTATGGTAAGTAATTACAAGCAAAGGTTTGCAAGTCGAAATTAAAGAATTTACAGGGTTGAAGAAGCCAATTTCTTAAAGATTGCAAAGAATAGGAGACAATCTAAAAAAGGCCCATTAAGACTTCTCAGTTAAAAAAACAAAAAACAAAAAAACTCAGCCTTGTGGCAAAGATAGATTAAAGTTGTTATATTTCTACCCAAGCCTTTTGTTTCAGATAGCCTCAGGTAAAGTACCATTAATTTGAGACAAAGAGGTATGGGACAAGGGAGAAAAGAAATATGGAGGATAGATCTAGGCAGAAACTTAAGACGTGGTTCCTGCTACCTAGAACCCCCTAGAAGCAAATAGATCAAAAATCCACTAAGTTTTTTAGAGAGTTTTATTGCCAATGCAAAAGCACAAGCTTGGCCTGAAGAAGCCTTTAACTGTTCAAGTCATAAAACATCCCGAGGGCTCAAAACTTGCATCAGTAGCAAGCAGGCTGCAAAAGCTCCACATGGGCAATTACGTGCATCTGAGATCTGGCCAGAGGAGAAATAAGCAAGGTAGAGCAACCCAGGGGCTGTTTATCCGGGAGAGCAGAGTGAGGATCTAATGACTTTAATCAAGGAACTTCCTCCATTGCCAGGGCACTTCAAAAGGCCTATTTCCAGGATCCCATCTAGCAATGGACCAGACTAATGACTTTTTTGCATCCTTCTCTTTGGATTTAGATGAGGTTATATGCCTAAGTTCTATCCAGCAGAAAGTGAGAAGAAGTGAAATGTGCTGCTTATTGGCTAGGAATTTTAAGAAAGTAGGTGGGTGGATCTTCTGCTATGCTGCCTATATAGACAAAACCTTTAAACTGATGGATCCACGAAGTGGAAAGAGCCTGAGTATTTCATTCACCACCCACCAACCAGAAACACTGCTTTGAATGAACAATTATAGATTCAGTGTCTACTTATTATAGTAGTCCTGCCCATCTTAATTAAGATGGTACTTTAGAGTCTGTACTTTAAATAAGATAACATATGAAGGATTAAGATTAAATTGCTCTCACTGGACTTTTCTGCTCTATTCATTTGAGTATATCTTTTATTCAAATAAATGTTTAATATACTTTGAAATGTGAAAATGCCATATATAGACACAACTAAATAGTATTGTCTTTGACTTTATGGAGTTCACAGGCTGTTAAGGAAATAAGATGCTAAAAATAACAACCAACAATATAGGATAAAGAGTTCAGCAAACACTTGTCTTTGAATGCCATCGGTTTGTCCCTATTGCTTCTATACACGATGGTAATTATAAACTTACATGCCAGCCATCATTTTTGCATATTAAACACAACCATTTCATCCCTTATCTCATTTCAGTGAGAGAAAGGGACAGTCTATGGAATAAGAAGATAAATCATAGAGGAGAGAATCTTCTGCTAATTAGGGAACACTTATCCAAAGGCAACTTACTTTGGAAGCTCTTCCTTCTTACCTTAAAAGAATGGGGGCAGGTATCCATGCTAAGTGCACAGGAAGGAACTATCATGGGCTAAAGTTCCAAAGAGAACATGATATTTCCAATTTTTGAGAATGAGAGTGTCCCAGAGTAACTAGGATGAAGTTATGACATGAGTCTCAGCTGCTCCATTTGGTCAATAATCAGCAGGACAACAAAAACAGAAGTAGAAGACTGCAATCATTTTGCAGTTTTTAATAATTCCCATTTGCTAGGCACTTAAAATGAGCTAAAGACTGTGCTTAGAGCTTCATATACAGTATGTTACTTAAACTTCAATATGATTATCATTTATCATTCACTGCATTTTACAAAACAAAAAGATTAGGGTTCAGGAGAGGAAAATGATGCCAAAATCACATGCATAGTATAAAGTACACCTGGGAGACAGAGATCTCTGTGACTTGAGAAATATTTTGACCATGCAGTCAAGCACTGGTGATTTGAAATGTACTCAAGTAGAGACCATTAGGCAGAAAGCACAGTGTTGTGGGGAGAACACATGACAAGAGTTGATTAGAATCTGTCCCTGCTAGTTATTACTACATAACAAACTACCCTAACACTTAGTGACTTGAAAAATAATTTTTTTTATTTTTTATTTGCTCAGAATCTTGTGGGCAAGAAATTCAGGAAGGACTCAGTTAGGCAGTTTGAATTTGAACCATGTGGCATCATCTGCTGGCTGAGGCGGAGGACCCACTGCGAAGGTCTTTTCATGCACACATCTGACATTCTGGCACTTTTGCCTCTCTCTCTCTTTCTCACTACATTTAATTTCCACACTAGCTTAGGGCTCTCACAACATGGGAGTGTCAGGGCAGACACAATTCGTATGCAGTTGCTGGTTTCCAAGCAGGAGACATATGAAACTTCCAGAATAGCTCAGGGCTATGCTCAAAACAGACATAGCATCACTTCCCCCATATATATAAGTCAAAGCAGTAACAGAAGCTGCCTAGATTCCTCCTGGAAGAGGAGTGGCCAGGCCACACTGCAGAGGAGCATAAGAAGTGGGAAACAATATGGCCACCAACTCCCGCAAAGACAACCCTGCCTCACAGTTAAGCAATCTCCAGAAAGCAGGGCAGTAGGACACATGAGAAACCAGAACAATACAGAGGATCATCATATTAAAAATAAAGGTTTTCCTGACCAAAGACACCTCTTATCCAGCAATGCCAAGACAATGCCAGCAAACACAAAGGGAAAAAGATAGAAGGCTAGTTTAAAAAGCAAAAGTGGTTATTAGAGGTAGGGAGACCTGTACTTCAGAAAGTGGGCTTAAGGGAAGTCACTTGAATGTACTAATTACATTAGCATCCACATGCTAAACCCTGTTTTAGGTGCCGGGGATACAAAGATGATTAAACACAATTCAAGAAGCTCATAGTCCAAAGGGAGTATTATGAGCCCTTTAATCAATAGTTTCTATCATCATCTACTCAAGGCTGCAATTGTGGAAACAGAGAAAGAGGAAGCAAAAAAGAATTCAGATAGAGAGATTTTTGCCATACAAAACCTGGGATAAGACTGTGCTGATTCCTTGGTCAGGTAAGATCATGTCTTCAATGTAAATCCCACCTAAATTAAATGTAATTTAATGTTTCATCTATTTGAAAGTCTAGGGGTGGACAAAATGCGGTATACACAGCCCCGCTCATCCTTCCCTTCCCCGGGGACCATGTCCTTCTGAGGCCATGTGTGCCTTTAACTCTTTCCAGTATGGCACTCCAGGTAGCTATTACTAATTTTTCAAGTTACTATGCAAGAGGAGATCTACCTTCCATCATGTTGGTGTGAAAAATTTCTCAATTAAAGCTTTTGAGCCTAAATTTTGAGGTGACAACTGAATGCCCTAAAGACAAGTTTCCATTCAGTTAGTGTATTGATCTTCATACAAAATCATGTGGGAATCTTTTAAAACTCCTGTTGCCCAACCATATCACAGACCAATTAAATATAAATCACTAGGAAGCAACATGTTTTCTTAAAGTTCTGGAGTTGATGTATGCAACCAAGGTTGTGACCCATTGTACCTAAGTAAGTAATGCATCCTCAAATTTCTGTGCACAAAGACACTAATTATACAGCAGGCTCCCAAAGCGGGACATTTGCTGATTAAGGCATTGCCAGATGACTGGGTTTTATTCCCAGTTGGTTTAATCTTTCAACTGATCTCCAGATATAGAATATCTCACATTTGTTTTCATGTTTAAAAGACCTCATGTTTATAAGACCTCAGAATTAATCGGTACATTACAATCACAATTTTGTTGTGTTCTGATCCTGTTAATTTTTCATTTTACTTTAAGCAGTCTAGGGCAGCAAGGAATTTTTAAAGTATAAAAATAATGGAGAAAGGAGTGTAAGACTGTTTTGTTTTTCCTCTGGCTTATTTGAAATATTGACATTATTGGAAAAAGCAACCAAAACAAAAACATCAGATAATAAAAATGCCCCCATTAAAAAGGAATTTATCACATCAAAATTAATGATTTTCAGCCAGTAACAATGCCACTCTTTTGCTGTCAAGTTAACTCGATTTCAATTTAACTGAGCCACTCTATCATCTGAATCAGAGTAACAGACAGAGATGAATTAAGGCAATTCAGAGGCTGCATATACTATGTGCCCTGGATAAGAATTAATCCTGGAGAATATTTTTATCTCTTCACATATTTCTCTCTCTCATGCTTCTTTTAAGAATTATCTTTCTTAATTGCAATATTGAAGGTGTTATTAAACTTATACAGTGTCGGTGATGTTCATTTTATTTTTTAAAAATATATGAAAGAGAAATACCACATTTTCAAGGGAACAGTTATGGGGTCTGGATTCCACCCAATATAATATTTCCTTTTGTCTTCTCATGCTACCTATGGCTATTTTAATATAAAACAGAAGTACTTCTGTTTAATTCTTTATGACATTAGAAAGCTTACAATCACTATAGAAAGACAATTCCATATTTTATTCTGTTTTGTTAGAAGAGCAAAACAAGGGTGAATGAGTTCATAGGAAACTCAACTTGGCCTTAATTGGGATACTGATTGAGTAATCACTTCCTGGAAGTATAGACATGGAGGCACTCTTGGGCCATAGGGATACAAAGATCAGACATGGTTTGTATGCTCAAAATCAAGTGTAATATAGCTTGATAAATCTGACCACATTCCCCTGGCAAGAGCTATTGGAACATGACACGGGCCACCTTCTGAAGACTTGTCTCTCCTTACTTCCCACCTACTTAGACCAGTGCCAGGTTGTGAGGCCAGTTCCCACACTCTGGGTACACTTGCACTCATCTTTTTATTTTTTTTAATTCCAGGGTAGTTAGCACACAGTGGTATATTTGTTTCAGGTGCACAATACAACGATTCAATAATTCCAAATATTATTCAGTGCTCATCAAGATAAGTGTACCCTTAGTCTCCATCACCTATTTCACCAATGCCTCCACCCATAACCCCTCTAGTAACCATCTGTTTGTTTTCTGTAATTAAAAGTCTGTTTCTTGGTTTGTCTCTTTTTTCCTATATTTGTTTATTTTGTTTCTTAAATTCTACCTATGAATAAAATTATATGGTATTTGTCTTTCTCTGACTAATTTCACTTAGCATTATACCCTCTAGGTCCATCCATGATCCATGATGTTGGAAATGGTAAAATTTTATTCTTTTTTTATGCCTGGATAATATTTAGTGTGTGTGTATGTGTGTGTGTGTGTGTGTGTGTGTGTGTGTGTGTGTGGCATATTCTTTATCCTTTATCTATTGATATACACTTGGGCTGCTTCCATAATCTGACTATTATAAATAATGCTGCAATAAACATAAGGGTGCATGTATCCTTTCAAATTAGTGTGTTTGTGTTCTTTGGGACTGACACTCATGCCTTATGTTCACAACCAGACAGTGAGTATCTTGAGAATAGTCTACTCTTTTTTTTCTATAACTTTAATAAATTTTAGAGTTTTCATGTGGCTCAATCTTTTTTACAGAGTGCATTTGAAAAAGTCTTAGTAGTCTAAGAGCAAAAAATTAGCTTAAAAGAAATCTCATTCTTTATTGTGTCTTCCCAAGACCATTCAAGGGGGCCCATTCATAAGCCACAGCGAGCCTTCTCCAAGTCTCTCTCCTTCCCTCCCAAGGATCGTACATCTCACCCCTGCTCTAGTGCCAAAAACGCTTCCTCCTAATTTATTCCCTTTTCTCTGTTTTTTCCTTCCAGCCTTTAATTCTCCCATTTTTTCTTCCACTTCTGTTTATGTAATTGCTTTAGTATTCTTCCTATTTCTTACCTTTCTCTGGTTTTCTTTGAACTTGAAGCAGAGAAACTCCTTTGTCTCTTGCCTTTCTTTAAAAAAATTTTTTTAATGTTATTTTATTTTGAGAAAGAGAGACAGACAGATAGAGTGTGAGTGGGGGTGTGGCAGAGAGGGAGACACAGAATGCAAAGCAGGCTCCAGGTGGTCAGCACAGAGCCCATCACAGGGTGTGAACTCATGAAGCGTGAGATCATGACCTGAGCTGAAATTGGATGCTTAACCACTGAGCCACTCAGGCGCCCCTACCCTTCTCTTACCCTTCTAACCTCATTTATCTCTATCTACCTAGTCTCCTGATTCAGTTTAATAAAAAAAAAAATTCAGGTAAATGGGCAGGCAAATACAGAAAAAAGCAAGAAAAGAAAGCCTGGAGATGCTCACACTTACACCAGATAAATGCATTTCTATCTCTTCTCTAAATCCTAAAAGCTCAGAACAGTACTTTTCAAAAACCTGGTTTTCAGATCACCTAGATCAATATTACCTGGAGGGCTAGTTAAAATGACAGATTCTCAGATTTCTTGGTTTGAAATCCCACCTCAGTCCTATTGATTAAAAACTCTGGGGGAAGAGCCAAGTGGTCTGCATTTTAATAAATGCCCAGCAGGGTTTTTTTTTTTTTTTTTTTTAACAATTTGAGAATCTCTGCCATAGGAGTATAAAGGAGTGGGGCATGACTGAGGGCTGGCGTGTCCAGGGAAGTCTGCATGGAACATACAGCTTTCGAGTCAAGTATGGACTAGAGAGGAGGATTTTGATAAGTGGAAGGTACAATGGAGGTACAAAGGTATTCCAGGGGATTACAAGACGCAAAGACAAATACAATGTAGTGATTAGACAATGTAAATTCTTCCAGGAGTGAGTGTTTCTGTGTGTCTGTGTGTGCTTATGTGTCCGTGTGTGTGTGGCAGGGCCAGATAGATTCTCTGGGACTGAGATAAATCATATGGCTTGGGTGCCCAGTGTTTCTTACACAGTGTATGTTTATCTTTAACCTCCCGACCCTAACTTGTAAAACATCCTTGTTTATTATGTAAAAATGATTCTTGTTTCTGGTGTCTTTATCATTGTTTGCTAATGAGTTCTAAATATTTATATATATACATACTAGATATATATACTAAATATTTGTACACACAAATATATATACATACACATACTAAATATATATACTAAATATTTGTATACACAAATATATACATACACATATATACATATATACACACACACATATATTTTCAAATGTTTGTCTCTCTTTTATATTGAATGGCTAAAATTCTATAGTTTAACAATCACTATTGGTATTCTCATTTATCTAGATTATGTGATAAGCTTACATAAGAATGTGAACAACTTTAATGGCTCTAACTCATGCTCTGCTAATGTGAAGGTTTACCTGAATGGGCTCCTGATGGAACCAGCTTGAACAATATGAGGGATTTTCAAGATATTTCAGCTGTATATAATGTTCTGAGAATCACAAAAAAGGGTTTAAGAAGATGGCCTGGGTGTCCTAAAGACCAGAATATTATAACCCCTGCAATGTGGCCTTGGATTAGATTTCTCATTTCTCTAGTTTCGTCTTTAAATTGGAATGAGAATAATAGTTATATCAGAACGTTCTGTGAAGATTAAATGATATTATATGTACTGCACTGGCACATTGATGAACATGTAGTTCACCAAAGGTAGTTTTCACTGTTTAGCCCCTTGTCTGTATGCTCCTTTATTAATGATCATTAACATAATTAATGGTCATATGTTCATAGGGGTTTTGCATTGTGGTTTATAGGATAGTCTCTGCAATTAAGCCATTTAACTTCAGATCCCTTCAGACTTGACCAATATCAGCTGAGTGACCTTGAGCAGGTCACTGTCCTTCTTCCCCAAGATCTGAAGGGGGATAAAAATAGCATTTTCTTCACAAGATTGTTTTAAGGGTTTAATTAGATAATCCATAGAGTGCATTTAGAATAGTGCCTTAATAATTGTCAGCTATGACTATTATCACTTTATAAACAAATCTTTAGATGATATCCTCTATATTTTGCATTAAATCCTGATGAGGAAGAGATCAAATTATAAATTTAAAACTTATAAGACATTACATCTATACAAATATAGAATGATTATATGACCGTGATTTATTTATTTATGAGAGAACCAATGAGATGATAAATCTGAGCCTAAGATCATGAAAGGAACTGAATATTTATTTATAAGTATTTTTAAAAATCAATGTTAGTTTGCTAGGAAAACTGGTTACTGCCCTAGAGGGCAATAAAAATGTAACATTTTGATTTATCTTTTCTACCATACAGAAATCGGTAAGTAAACATTTGTGTTTATAGTGTCTAGGTCTAATGAATTAGTAAATAATTAATAATATGATTATTGTTAATAGCTCTTAGATGGGTCTATCAAACAATGCAGTAGCATGACTTTCAATGGATATGTTATAAATAGTTTTGCTTTATTTCTAAGTTTCAAAAGTTTTTTTCTTAACAAATATAAGGTATAGCTACAGTGGTAATTAGGCTATAAATAGCTTGAAATAGACATTTTATCTTCTATATTTTGAGTATTATTTGAAGTATTTATTCAATAACATTTATTAAATATCTATTATGGGCCTCCTACTAGGTGCTAAGCATAAGGAGATAATATAGACGTGGTGTCTGCTCCTGAAAATTCACAAAGTGGATAAATTCAGTACATCCTTGTTCATTGTTGGGAAAGATTTGTACTCCATTTATCAGAGTTTTTAAGAGCCCAGATTCTGATGTCAAGCTGCCTGGATTAGAATACTGCCTGGCTATGTGGCCTTGGCAAGTTTTTTACTCCTCCTCAGTTTGTTGCCTCAATTATAAACAGAAGATAATAATAATACCTCATAAAATGCATAAGATGATTAAATGAGTTAATACTAAGAAAAGTGACCGGCACATAGTAAATGTACAATAAATGTTAACAAGCATTATCACTACTACAATAAACTATTGCAAACTGTGTAACTGGATTTCAAAGACAAAACTTTCCTGATCCTAAAATCTTAATGAAAGACTCACACAATGCCTGGCTAATGAAAGATATTCAATAAGTATTTCGTGAATGCATGAGTAAATGAGTGAATGAATGAATGCTGATTTTTCTGATAATGTCAACAAAGACAATGACCGATTTCCCTCCTCTCCATATGAAACAATTTTCCAGTATAGATTGTGTGCAATTGTTATAACTTCCCCACCTTTCCTTTCTTCAATCTTAACTTCAGTAGTTAGCTTAATGCAGTTAGTGTACCCGTAGACCTAGCATCCTATGACTTGCAAAAAATGTATTGGAAATTGAGTTCCAAAAAAATTACCAAGCCGAGTGTTAATTATAAGAAATAGAGATACTGAATAAAATTGTTCTCTATATTTTGTTTACTTTTCAGCTTTATTGTTTGTTTATAACCTTCTTATCCTTCTTCCAATTATCAGCAGAAACCACATTCCCTCAAACAATCCAGTTGGCTTTCAAACTAAAGAAGCCTGAGTCTGCAGAGCTTATGCTGCTCTAAGGGGGTGTATCCTATTATAAATGCATCCTTAGAGTCGAAAACATTCTTTGATTCCAAGTCTTTTTTTTTTCCTTCCTAAGTTTGTCAAACCCCCCAACTGTCAGCAGCGATGCTAAGGCTGAGTTGCCCTGATGAAAGGACCACTGCTTTTGAGTCAGAACACATTAGAACATGATTTATAGGGAGAACAAATCACATCTTTGCCATTTAGGACCGTGCCCATAACATCCATACAAAAGTAGCTGAATCCAGTTTTCTGATCTGAACGCTATAATGAAAAAGAAACAATATTCCTAGCAATCACCACCTAGATCATCCCCTTTCTTATTACCACTAGGAGATATTAAAACCTGTATCACTGTGTATATTATATTGTGATTATTGACTTATTTGTTTGGCTCCTCCAGAAGACAGTGAGACTCTAGACTAACAAATCCAGCTTATTTTTGTAGCCTCAACTGCTAAAGTGGTACCCAATATAGACTAGATATTTAATAAGTGTGCACTCTACATACACAATTTCATTTTCACCTATGACTCACTAGCTTGAGAATTCTCTTGCTCATACCGTCTAAGACATGTGGCAGCAGCTCACATGGGACCTGCCAGGAGGAGTTTACCCATCTCCAGGCTGGCTTGAAGCTGTTTCCCTTGCCTACAGTGCTGCTTCTTTACCAAGTTGAAGTCTTCATATCCTTTTTAAAATTAAGTTTATTTCATTTGTTGTTGAGGGAGGGAGGGAGCAGAAGTGGGAGGGGGAGAGAGAGAGCGCACAAGTGGGAGGGAAAGAGAGAGAGTGTGCACAATTAAGAGGAGGAAAGAAAGAGGGGGAGGGAGGGAGAGAGAGAGAGAGAGAGAGAGAGAGAGAGAGAGAGAGAGAGAGAGAGAGAGGGAGAATCTCAAGCAGTCTCCGTGCCACCAGTGCAGACCTCTAAGCAAGGCTCGATTGCATGAACCATGATATCACAACCTGAGTCAAAATCCAGTCAGATGCTTAAGCAACTGAGCCACCTAGCACCTCGAAACCTTCATATCCTTTTTATCATTTCTTGTAAAATTTTTTTAGTGTTTATTTATTTTTGAGAGGGTGGGGAGAGAGAAGGACAGAGCAGGAGCAGGGGAGGGGCAGTGAGAGAGGGAGACAGAGAATCTAAAACAGGCTGCAGGCTCTGCACTGTCAGCACAGAGCCTAATGCGGAGCTGAACTCAAACTGTGAGATCATGACTGAACTTTTAACAGATGCTTAACTGACAGCCACCCAGCGCTCCCCACTTTTTGATATCTCGTCAAGCCTCACTCTACCTGACACAGTCCCTCCCTCCTTGGCTCACTCTAAGTAATTACAGTGTTGCCACATTTGATCCTCACCACCAGCTGTTTCATTTTGCCTCTGAATTTTCCACACTGCTCGTCAAATTCCACATCGTGATGTCTTCCTCTGTATACTCCCTGATGCTCAGAGCTATACACAGACTAAAAGTGCTACAACATTTTTTTCAAATTGAATTTGCTCACATCTCATAAACTAATCTCTTCCAGCAATTGCAGCTGAAAGTGCCTTGTGTAAAATTGAAATCTTGGGCCTAAGAATGCATAGAATATTTGATCACGGTAATAAAGCCAGTAATAGATTCCTCTCACTTTCAAAATCTTAAAAAAAAAACAACTAGTTACCAATTTGAAAATGCTAACTCATAGTTCAACTATAGAACAAAACTAAGATTATTACTTTTTAAAAATCTGCTCCTCCACCCCTTTCTTCCCGCCCAGGGTTATTTTATTGTTCAGTTGTACTTAATGCAAAAGGCAGTCTGTTTTTATCTATCTGTCCTTTTTTCCTCCCCTACATTTTTAATTTAGAAGATACTGTTTAGAATCTATTTGAAATACATAAAATGGTCTTGGTATGCTTTTCAAAGAGAGAGAAAACTGAATGATAGATCCCTTTTTCTTTCTGAAATCTTTTTTATCTCTTTTCTAATTTATTTATGTAATCACCAGGGTACTTTTTGTTGTAACCTTCCTCTTCTTCCCCCTTCCCTCCACAAAATTTGATGGGTATAATTCTTTTCAACAGTCTTACCTTTCTTGGAACAAAACTAGCCCCAATAAGATATTTTGACCCATAGAGTCAAAATAAGTAAATTAATAAATTCAAAATGAAGGAAAATGAAAGGAGAAGAAAAAAGACTAAGCTGCTTGGAAAAACTGTTTGCTGAGGTCTTCCTAGGGTATTTGAGACCCCACAACTGACAAGAAAATCACTACAGACACTAAGAGCATAGCACTTCATTGCATTGGCGGTGTATGAAATCTCCAAGCAACATCTATAACCATAGCAGACATTTTCCAGTAATGTACATGTCTGGGCCACAGCAGATACCACCTGTGGTCCCCTGTAATGGAAATAGAAAGATAAAATCACCATCACTTTACTACTTTCAAATATACTAAAAAACAAGTCTTATAGTATTTAAATATTAACTCATAAATGCATGATCAGGTCTAGATGAAAATAAACACTTTAAGGGCAGACTACTGCTACTCAAGTTGTGATAATGGAAATACTTGATTCAATTTACACAGTGCCTCAGAGGGCACGTACACTTTAATATATCTTGTTGGACCTCACTGTGTTTGCACTGGAGAGTTACATGATTACCAGAATAAAATGCCACAAATGTGAAACACTGATATCTCATTGGAAGTGAATATCTTCTCAGAGGCTTAGAGAGTGGTTAATGAATTCCCAGGACTACAGACTGGTAGAGGAAGAAGAGACAACTCAGAGGAAGGATGGGGAGAAAAGGGGAGGCCATCTCTTTATAAGAGATGAATTTGACATATAGAAGGACGGAGTAGATAGGCAAGAGAAAAGAGAGCATTGGGTTAGGAATAAATAGAAGGGAACAGTCAGAAAAGAATGAAAAGACATGTTGTAGAGAAATAATTAGTTATATTGGAGTGAATTTATAAAGCTAAATAGTTTCCAAATCCACCATGATTTTGTTTTCTAATACCCCTGTTATTATTAATAGGAAGAGCTGTGAATGACCAGATAGTTCCAAGTTTGATTTCTTATTGTGTCCTGAGAAGTGCTGTATTGTGTTTGGGGCCAGTTACAGACCTCTATTCTTGAGAGTGTAGTTAGAAAAGATAAGACTTGTACAGAAAGTACTAGTAACCTTTAATTTTAATATTTTGATACAGGGAGTTCCAGAATCTGGCATGGTCGATGTTGAAGATTTAAAATAATGACAGATTGGGGCACCTGGGTGGCTCAGTCAGTTAAGTGTCCAAGTTCATTTCAGGTCATGATCTCACAGTTGGGCTCTGTGCTAAAGTTTAGAGCCTGGAGCCTGCTTCAGGCTCTATATCTCCCTCTCTCTCTACCACTCCTCCCCCCCTCCCCGTCTCTCTCAAAAGTAAATAAACATTTAAAAATATTTTAATTAGAGAGGGAGCCAAGATGGCAGAGAGGAAGGGAGCTCTGTAAACTCCCTCTGCCCCATCATTCAAACTGAGAAGGACATTACTCTCATCTGCAAAAGCGGAAGGAGAAAATACAAACTCCAGAAAGAATAGAACCTCACGGATACCTGAGTGATGCAAACGTGCATGGACTGGAACTTTGAACCGAGGTGGGTCTGGAAAATACAACTCGGCTCAACTGCGGCCCAAGGAGATCGACTCATTAAAGTGGCCTACAATGCCTAGCTCAGCGGAGCTTGGCGTGCTGCCATTCTAATCTCCATAGACACCAAGGCTGAGCCTCTGAGAACAGCCTCCGAGACCTACCATATCAAACCAAGCCTATCCACAAGGGGGAGCTGCTGCTCTTTTTTTTAAATTTTTTTTTCTTTCTCCACTTTTTTCGTACTAATTTCTTTGTTATTATTAGCTTTTTTGTTTTTTCTTTTTCTTTACTTAACTCTCTTAAATTTTTACTCCTCATTTTCCTTTCTCCTTTCTCCCTTACTTTTTCACCTTCTAGCAACCCAGATATATTCTCCTGTATCTCATCCTTACATCTCCCCTCAACTGGTCATACACTTTTAAACTGTCTACTGTCCTTTGTTGTCTCTGACCCCATTCTATATTTTTTATTATTTTTTTCTTTTTTCTCTTTTCTTTTTTCTCTTTTCTTTTTATTTTCTCTTCTTCCTTCTTTTTGTCTCTTTCCTTTCCATTTTCTATCTTTTCTTTCCCTCTTTTTATGTGTTTCTTTGTTTGATATGTCTGTGTGTATGTGTGCTTCTGTTCCCTCTGTGTGTGTCTGTCTGTTTTCCTTCCTAAGACTACACCAAGAAACAAGCCAAAGTGTGCAAGAAGGTGAGTCCCAAATATTGCAGAGTAGGCAAATAAAATACTCACAGGCACAACAAGAGAAACTGAGAGACACCATTAAGAGAACATTCCCTGACACGACAGGCCCTGGACAGTCAATAAGCCTCCTTTAACAGAGAAATATCAATAGGTGAACAGTGCACAACGAGCTTTCTAAAGGTGACAAGAGACAGAAAACTAGCAAAAATGACAAAACGAAGGACTCTCCACTGAAGAACCTCCAGGAGGAAGTCACAGCCACTGTCAAGGCAGATCTAGACAACATATCAGATCAAAAATTTAAAAAGCTTGTCATAAGATTAATCGCTGGAGTTGAGAAAAGCATCAAAGAATCAACTGATGAGTTAAAAAAGGCTATAGGTGGGGTGAATAACAAACTGGAGGCAGCCACCTCAAGGACTGATGAGGCAGAGAGAAGAATAGGTGAATTAGAAGATATAGTTATAGCAAAAGAGGAAGCTGAAAAAAAGAGAGAGAAATTGATCCAGGAGCAGGAAAGGAGAATTCGAGATCTGATTGATACAATCAAAGGGAACAACATCCGTCTCATAGGAATTCCTGAAGAGGAAGACAGAGAGAAAGGGCCTGAAGGGATACTTGACCAAATTATAACTGAGAATTTCCCAAATCTGGGAAAAGAAATAGACATTCAAATTCAAGAGGCACAAAGAACCCCCTTAAGACGCAATTTGAATCGGCCTTCAGCATGACATGTCATAGTGAAAATGGCAAAATATAAAGATAAAGAGAGAATTCTGAAAGCAGCTAGGGAGAAA
>NC_043711.1:38352134-38369109 GCF_006229205.1 Suricata suricatta
TTTGCACTCATAGGTCTAACAGGAAAACAGGAGAGGCCTAATGGAGAACCAGGGGGAGCGGAGGAGGGAGAAAGAGTTGGGGAGAGAGAGGGACGCAAAACTTGAGAGACGATTGAATGCTGAGAATGAACTGAGGGTTGAGGGGGAAGGGGGAGGGGGGAAAAGAGGTGGTGGTGATGGTGGAGGGCACCTATGGGGAAGAGCACTGGGTGTTGTATGGAAACCAATTTGACAATAAAATATTTTTTAAAAAATAAAAATAAAATAAAATAAAAATATTTTAATTAAAAATTTTTTTAATAATGGTAGATTTGAGGACACATGATTCCCTTGAGAAGTTGGCATAAAAAAAAAACTTTTTAAGCCTTTTATTAGGTAGGTTTCCTTCCTGAAGGAAGAAAGAATAGGATAAACTACAAGAGTTTCACAGGTGTTCATTACTTTTTAAAGTTTATTAATTTTGAGAGGGGGAGGGGCAGAGAGAGAGAAGCCCAAGCAGGCTTCACACTGTCAATTCAGAGCCCAGTGCAGGGCTTGAACTCATGAACCGTGAGATCATAACTCAAGCTGAAGTCAAGAGTTGGACATTTAACCAACGGAGCCACCCAAGCACCCCGCCAATGAGTTTTATACTTTTATAGTCTTTCATGTGGCTGTTTGATTTCACTTAGAAGACTTGAAGAATGCACTTTATTTACATTTAAAAATAAGACAGCTCTAAAATTAACCTAACTTGACACCACAAAAAACTAGAAAAAGAATGAACTAAATCCTATTTAGGAGAGGAAAGAAACTGTAAAGATCAAAGAAGAAACAAGTAAAATGCAGACTATAAAAGCAAGAGGAAAAAAAAGAAGCAAAAAGTTGGTTTTTTTTAAGCTAAGTAAAATCAACAAATCTTTGTTAGACTAAGAAAAAAGAAAACTAAAATAAATAAAATAATAAATAAAAAGAAGACATTACAACTGATGCCACAGAAATAGAAAGGATTATGAGACAATATGAACAACTGTATGCCAAAAAATGGGGTAACCTAGAAGAAATCAATAAATTCCTAGTTATATATAACCAATCAAGAGCAAATAATGAAGAAATAGAAGATCTGGGGTGCCTAGGTGGCTCAGTCATTTAAGCATCTGACTTTGGCTCAAGTCATGATTTCTCAAATTGTGCAAACAACTCAGAGCCTGGAGCCTGCTTTAGATTCTGTGTCTCCCTCTCTCTCTGCCCCTTCCCCACTCATGCTCCCTCTCTGCCTCTCAGAAAATGAATAAACGTTAAAAAAAAAAAAATCTGAACATACCAATAACAAGTATGAACAATGAAACAGTAGTAAAAGCCTCCCAACAAAAACATTAGAAAAGGGACACCTGAGGGGCTCAGTCAGTTAAGTGGCTGGCTTTGGCTCAGATCATGATCTCACGGTTCATGAGTTTGAGCTCCGCATCAGGCTCTGTGTTGACAACTAGTTCAGAGCCTGGAGCCTGTCTTTGGATTTTGTGTCTCCCTCTCTCTGACCTTCTCCGGCTCGCTTTCTCTCTCTCTCTCTCTCTCTCTCTCTCTCTCTCTCTCCCTCTCTGTCTCTCTCTCTCTCTCTCTCTCTCAAAAAAAATTAAAAAATAAATAAAAAATAAATAAACATTTAAAAAGAAATCCAAAAATAGTAGGATCAAATAGTCTCCCTGGCAGATTCTATCAAACAATTAAAGAAGAATTAAGAGTAATCCTTCTCAAAAATCTTCTTAAAAAATTGAAGAGGAAAGTATACTCCTTAAGCCATTTTACTAGGTCAGCAGTATCCTCATTTCAAAGCCAGATAACGACATTATAAAAAAATAAAATTACAGACCAAAATCCTTGACGGAGAGAAAAATCCTCAACAAAATACTAGTATACCAAATTCAACAGTACATTAAAAGAACTATACACCGTGATCAAGTGGAATATTTATCTCTAAGATGCCAGGATGGTTCAATGTATGCAAATTAATAAATATGATTCATCATACGAACATAACAAAGGATAAAAATCATATAGTCACCTCAATAGATGCAGAAAAAGCACTTAACAAAATTCAACAGTTTTATCATACACTCAACAAACTATGTTTAGGAGGAATTTACCTCCACATAATAAACGCCATATAAGAAAAACCCACAATGAACATTATAATCAAATATTTTTCTCTAACATGTGAGGCAAAATCTGGATTCCCATGCTTGCTAATTCTTTTCACCACAGTCCTGGAACTCCTAGCCAGTGTAATTAGGTAAGAAAAAAGGTCTCCACAAAAACAAATAAACAAAATTATTAAAATAAATCATATTTGCAGGATACAAAATCAACATACAAAAATCAGTTTCATCTCTATATCCTAAGAATAAACCATCCAAAAAAGGAAATTAAGAAAATGCTTTCATTTATAATAGCGTCTAAAACAACAAAAAACTTAGGAATAAATTTAACCAAAGAGATGAAATATATGTATGCTGAAAATGATAAAACATTGATGAAAGAAATTAAAAAACACAAATGTGAAGACACTCCATGTTCATGAATTGAAAAAATGAACATTTTCTTTAAAGTTTTTAATGTTTACTCTGGTTTCTCTTCAGATCGCATAAATCTTTCACCTTTCAATGTTTATTTATTTTTGAGGGAGGGGGTAGAGAGAAAGAGATTGGGAGAAAGAATCTGAAGCAGGCTCCAGGCTCCAAGCTGTCAGCACAGAGTCCAACATGGGGCTTGAACCCATGAACTGGGAGATCATAACCTGATTTGATGCTTAACCAACTGAGCCACCTGGGTGCCCCTGAAAATTAATGTTATTAAAATGCCCATGCTACCAAAGTGACCTAAAGATGCAGTGTTATACCAATCTAAATTCCAATGGCATTATTTACAGAAATAGAAAAAAAAAACCCTAACTATTATATAGAACCACAAAGACTCCCAATAGACAAAGTAACCTTGAAAAACAAATGCAGAGGTGGAGCCACCAACTTCTTGATTTGAAAAAAATATTAAAAAGCTACAGTAATCAAAAGAATATGGCATGACATAAAGGCAGGCATATAGATGAATAGAATAGAATAGAGAGCCCCCATATAATTCCACACAGACATGGTCAATTGATCTTCCACAAAGATGCCACGAATACACAATGGGGAGAGGACAGTTTCTTCAATAAATAGTATTGGAAAAATTGGATAATGACATACAAAAGAATGAAGTTGGAGTCCTATCTTACATCATAGAAAATAATTAAACTCAAAATGGATGGAATACTTAAATGTAAGAACTAAAATTGTAAAACTCTTAGATGAAAACATAGAAAACTTCTTAACTTTGGTCTTAGCAATGATTTCTTGCATATGATCTTGATAACACAGGCAGCAAAAGCAAAAATAGACAAGTAGGATAACATCAAACTAAAAGACTTCTGCATGGTAAAGGAAACAACAAAATGAAAAGGCAGCCTACAAAATGGGAGAAAATATTTGCGAACTTATATAGTGCACATATAACATATAATAAGGGTCTGATATCCAAAATATATAAGCAATTCCTACAACTCAAAAGCAATAAATTATTTAATTAATTAAAAATGGGCCAAGGGCTTGAATAAACATTTCTCTAAAGAAGACATAAAAATGGCCAACTGGCCTATAAAAAAACTGCTCACTATAACTAATTGTCAGGGAAATACCCATCCAAACCACAGTGATGTGTGACTTCACCTGTTACATTAGCTATTATCGAAACAAAAAAAAACATCCAAAAGATAAAAAACAATGGTGAGGCTGTAGAGAAAGTGGAACCCTTGTATGCTATTGTATGGGAAAGTAAAATGTTGCAGCTGCTATTGGGAAACAGAATGGAGATTCTTCAAAAGATTAAAATTATAACTCCATATGATCCAGAAATCCCACTTCTGGGGATATATACAAAATCATTGAAATTTTGACCTCAACGAGATATCTGCATCACCATATTTATTGTAGCATTATTTACATTAGCCAAAATAGGGAAACAATCCAAATGTCCATTAACAGTTGAATAGATAAAGAGAATGTAATATATTCATACAATAGAATACTACTCAGCCTCAACAAAGAAAAAAATCCTTCCATTTATGTTAACATGTAGTGACCAGAGGGACACCATATTAAACAAATTAAGCCAGTCATAGAAGAACAACAATTTCAAGAATCAAATAACGAAGTAGCTGGAATAGACAGACTCCTAGAGGAAAGAACAGAATGGTGGTTTCCAGGGGCTGGGAGGAGAGGGGAAAATGAGTTGTTGGTCAATGAGCATAAGGTTTTAGTTATCCAAGATGAGTAAGTTCTATTGATCTGTTGTACTGATACTGATACTGATATCAATATCAGTTTCAATACCATAGCATTATGTTTTTATTTGTATTTGTATTGTATTTGTATTTTTTATTTTTATTTGTAACATAATACAGGATACCATGTTAGGTGTTCTTACCGCATACATATACAAATACACATACCCACAAACAAAAACAAAGCCAAGAGACACAAGGAACTTCTGGTGGTGATGGGTATATCTGTTATCCTGACTGGTGACAGTTTCACAGGGGTATGCATATTTCCAAACACATCGAGTTGTGTACATTGAGTATATGCAGGTTTTATTATCAATTATATCTCAACAAACCTTCTTTAAATATAAAGATAAAAATATTTCCTAATAAAGGATTCTGCAAATTTTGTAGCTGGTTCTGCTGGAATCATATCCTTTTTCCACATTCTCTAGCTGAATGGACAATGTACTTTATCATTCAACTTCAAATATTAAGCGTGCAGTGTAGATTGGCTCTTGTTATTATTATGTCTAGTTATGTTGGAAGGTGATGCACAAGGGAGTGCCATCAGCTCTCTCCAGAGTCATGCAGGTGTATTGCATCTGTGCTGACAGCCACAGCATTCCCAAGTCAAGGAGTTTTGGCAACAGTATCGAGAATATGCAATCTAGGTCATAAGGCAAATACCTCTTCCTCACTGCCCTTTGGACTCTCAGTGCAAGAAATATGTCCTAAGCTTTCCTCCTCAACTTTCCAGTAGCACTGCACCCACATTCTGAGCCAGGTGAATCCCTGACTATCAGTGATACCTTGGTTTATCACCTCTCTAGGCCAACTTTAAAAAGCATCACACTTGCATCTGTATATCTGAGCTTAGAATTTGCTGTGCCCTGATTTGGGGTGAGAAACTTCCTCTCTGAAGATTTAATTTTTAAAACTTATGTTTTTCTTTTTCTTTTTATTTTTTTATTGGAAGACAAATTTGCACCGTATTCTCTGAAAATCTCCAGATGCCTCTATTGTGACCTGCCTTTACCTTTACCTTGTGGTCACTCACCTCCAAAGTAAAGTGAGCAGATAGAGTATCCTAGCACACAAGACTTCGCTTCCTATTCCAAGCCTTCCAAACTACACACCCTTTTTTCTTTCCATGTGGGCTGGAGCTCATAGGACTGTTGCCTAGCTGCAAGGAGTTTTGGAAACACAGGAGCATCTTTAAGATATTTGAAACATAATAAGAAAATTCAGCTGTTTGATTTGAGAAAAGATTGGCCCAGCAGGCAATATAAAGGGATGGGAGGAAACACTGAAAAGAGACAGGCAGTAAGTTAGAGGAGAAATACAAAAATAAAAAATAAAATGATACAGGATATTATTATTTCAGCTTTGCCCTAGCTTTATCTGACAACTCTCAAAAAAATAATACTAATGTAAGACAATGGAAGTAGCTGAACAACTTTGTGTCCTTTTCTTTCCTGTGGAATAGTTGCAAAAGGAAAATTACTTTTGATTATATAGCTCTGTCAGAATCTACTTTCTTATTTGAGGGTTGATACTTCTACCACATTCAAAGTGTGTTGGTATAAGAATTTATGGAACAGGCACAAAAGAATAAAGGTGTTTAGAAATAACCTCCTGGGCCAACAGAGAATTTCATCAAACATAGGCACCCCAATTACATACTGGGCTCCATGCTGGAAGTTGGGGCTGGGAGGCCATTAAAGGAACAGTATATTACAGATCTAAGTAAAATTAAATTACTGTACTATGATGAAAACAAGCCCCCTCCATCATCATCTCTCTTTGCTCTGGGATAATTTATAGGCAAATGTGATTTCTTTTGATTCCATAAAGTTATTTGGAAAGTTGTGTGAAACTGCTTAAGGGCAAACTTATGAATGCTGATGGTTAAAGTACACAGAAAATAGTTTAAATACTATTGTGACTTTAATTTCCTAACACTAGGGTATGAAGAAGCACAGTATAATTTAGAATAGTTTTAACAATTTCACTTAACCTTTGAGTCTGCCCACTTGTGATGTTCTGATCATTTTTCTACTTAGCTGGATGCCTATAAAAAACCCACTCTCTTCTCTCTTTCAGGCTTTTGGATTTCACAGGAACTACACCATTGACTCACCATAGTCTCCAACTTGCCGACTTACCCTGCAGGTCTTGGAAATTGCCCACCTCCATACACATGTAAGCCAATTTCTTGTAATAAATTTCTGTATATGCACATCTCATTGAGTCTGTTTCTCTGAAGAATTGAGTTATTACCCCTTTCATTTGGATAATATAATGGGACATGTTATCTAAACAAGAGGCACAGTTTCTTACACCCTGACTTGGAGATTCCTTTGGTAAAACTACTTTATTTTTTACTTTAGCTAATGTATCTTTTCTTTTCACTAAAACAAAACAAAACTAGCAATGCTGTATAAGGAAAGGAATTTCATATGGCCCTGGAGTCATCTGTTGAGCACAAAACCAGCCTTTTGTGGATTACTAGATGGACATATGTCGCCATCAACAGAAGGTATCCCAATTGGTAAGAGAGGCCATAACAATTATTTTTCTGTTGCTTGTCTCATTTTTACAGAGGAAACTTAGAAACATCTTCTCTGAGACAGAATATATGTGTGGAGGCAGCAGGGGAGGCTGGGTGTCAGGAGGACGGGGTTCTACACAGATTATATGGACATATTTGCAAATCTCTTCCTTGCTTTTCCATAGACCCTGTTTTATGAACCTCTCCCTTAAATATCTTGATATCTATGTCTGTCAGTGACTAATTTTAAGTCTTCTCCAAAATCAGTGTTGAGATCTCATAATCAGAAACTGGCCCTTTTAAAGTTTTATAAAATAAGTTTTCTTTTTCTTTTTTTTTTTCCAGGATAGGAATCTTAAAACTGGGTTCTAGTATATCTCTTCAAAAAGATGTACTTTCAAATCAAAGAGGAGACCTCAAAAAAGGGGGAAGAAAGTGCAAGTTTCTCTGCTTCTAAATCCTAAACTTACTACACTTTTATTTTTTCTCCAGCTATCACCCCAAAGACATGGGTCTATGCACACAGAAGCCATGTAACCCTCAGTAGGTATCTGTGAATGAACAACAAAGTTCAGAAAGGGTCAGACTTTAAATAGTATCCCAAGTTAGAAGTTATACAGAACCTGACCAAATTATCATATCTCTAAACTTGCCTTATAGTTGGAAACCTAGAAAATGCTGAGAAAACTCTCACAATGGTGTTTGATCGTTTTTGGCTCTCTCGAGGCAGAATACTGTAATGGGAGACAGAAGGCCTGGTCTCCAGGCCAATCCCCCTATAAATCTAAACAAAAAGATAAACCAAGATGGTGATTTTAAAAAACAATTACAGCAACTCTTTTTTTAAATAAAACTTCACACCAAAATTCAAAATACAAAACATATAAAAGTGCCAATCATTTACAGACTGCCCATAGCCTTTTTGATGGTTCCCCTAAACAATCAGTGTATAGTTTGTAAACCGATGATCTTGATTTAGGGAGGTCCCTGGTCTACCTGAAGGTCCCTGGTCCCTTTTCATATAGTATAGATTTCTGGGCTCCATCCAGATCATCTGATTCAGAGTCAGAAAAATGTACTTTCCACAAGCCCTCAGGTAATTATTAGGATGCTCATCTGGCCTGTATGGATCAGCATTTAAAACTACTACAGGACAATCTCTAATTTTTCAAATGTTGAAAATGACAACAACCAGATAAAGTAGGATTCCCTCTCCACAGTATCAGATTATTATTATTAGCTTCAAGTTACCATATTTATAACAGATGGCTTGTAAATTGTGTCATGATTCCATCTGGCCACACATGCTTATATAATAACAGGAAAATTATTTGAAAGAATTTCCCATTCCTAATTTCCTCACAAAACCTTCTCCTATTCACCATCAAACATTTTTCACTGGTGTTTTCAAATGATGGTGTCTCTTCTGAGAAAATAAGAGGAGCCACAAAAAAATCCATCCCATAAATAGAGGAAATGTACCTATGGAGTCATTAATCCAGGGATTATTACCAAATTATTGAGAATTCATTTCAGCAAGACAGTTAATCCAAAAGAAGTCCACTGTCCCAAGTTTCAAAAAGGAAGTAATATATGTAAAGAAAGTGGTATTTTCCCTGGCATATAATAGGCATTCAATGAAGTTGAGCTACTATTATTTTTACTGTTTATTGTCATTATTGAAAGTAATTTAAGACATTTCCAGGTTGTCAAAGTCTGGAAAACTAGCTAGACAAGGAAGATGTCTGTGTGTGTGTTTGTGTGTGTAACAAACTTTTAAATATTTTTACCCAAAATATGCTTTAAATACCTCTCATAAAAAAGGAGGGCATGCTTTGATTCTACATTACTTCTCTACTTTAAGCATGCATTAAAATCACTTGGAGAGGTTCTTAAACCACAGATTGATGGGCTCCCCCTAGAGTTTCCAATTCAGTAAATCCTAGAAGGCACCTGAGAATTTGCTTTTCTAACCAATTCCCCTGTGACGCTGATGCTGCTAGTTCGGTACAGCAGTTTGAGAATCACTGAACTAAAATGTTTCATACTCCATGATCCTTAGTGGAATAACCTTTGTAGCCAAGGCCGAAGGCTATGATTGGAGGAAGATTGTCCTTATGATTTTCAGTTATATATGACAGCTCATTATGAGCTGAAACTAGTTAAGCAAAACTATTCAAATGCTCTAAGTCTTTAAGACATGAGGTGTAATAACCAGGTTATTTTCTGTTACAAAAATGACAAATACAACTCATTCTCCCTGCTTCTGTAATTCCTGAAGTAATTAACTCATAAGCCTCCTTAAGAGAAATTTATTAGCTTATATAATTGGCAAACTGAAGGCACAGGTGGATCCCGGGCACAGCCCCATATAGTTCCACTTCCCCCTCTCTCCACCACCTGATTCTGCTTGTCGTGTCTCCTCTTTGTAGCTGACCTTAGTATTTCCTGCCACAGACCATTTTCTCTTCAAGAGACAAAACAGACAAGGCATCTCGCTGCTCAAGATCCACCAGTTCGATGTACCGTCTCCTTCTATCCTCAAGTGAAGAGCTGTGCTTGGCCACACTGGAAACATACCCACATTTAGAACAATCACCATGAACAGGGAAACCGGATTGGCCAGCAGCCCTTGGTCACCTGCTCATATAGTGGCTGGGAGGAGCGCGAACACTCTGATGTGGGAGAAGAAAGTCGAACAAAGAGGACTTTGTGTTGAAAACAGAGCTTAAGTGCCTGTATTGGAGAGAAGAGAAGATCATAGATGCTAAAGACAAGGAGCTGAGATGTGTAGAGCAGATAATACCAATTCTAATGGGTTAAAAACTAAGGTCTCTGCCACAGCACCCTATGACAGAAAACTTTTCACAGGAAACCTGTTTGTCAGTTGCTTGTTGATGCCACGTTCCTTTTGCCCTGTGTCCTTCTCTTGCTTGAAATTCGGGGTCCTGCTTCTGTAATTCCTGAAGTAATTAACTCATAAGCCTCCAGCACATAGACACTCAATATATGTTATTGAAGAAATAAATGAATGGAAGAAAGAAGGAAGCAACTAACCAACTTGAATTTGGGTAAGTCCAGTGGGCTTTCTGAGCTCATTTTTTTCCTACCAAAAAAAAATGTGTTTTCTGATTAATCTCTGAGAATTAAATATATATATTCATCTTTGAAAATTGACAATGAAAACACAAATGTAAGGTAATATTATTAATTATACATAAGATCTGTTGGTTTCCTGTAAAACCAAGGCATTTATTATTGTTGCAAATTAAAAATCCCAGCAATATTGCCTAGTAGAGCTTTCTGAAATCACTCAGATGTTATTGTAATATTTATTTCTTCGCTTAAGCCAGGTATTTTTGACCCTGGGAATATATACAAAGCAGATAGGGAGCTTTGTAACCGCCTGCTACCTAGACTAGAGATTTTGCTTAAAATCATGCAGGTGTGTGTGGGGGGAGGGGAGGCTGGCTGGCTTAGGCGTCCTTAAGGGTTTAATCTCCCCAGGTGATTCTTATCAGCAGCCAGAGTTGAGGAGGACAAACTTCAGCCCATTTTATCCTCATTTGTACCTAAGTGGTCTTCTCTGCCTAAAAAGGCTCTAACTTGACTTCTGGTGAGTTTCTTAAACCTTAGGGTACATGAAATTGTCATTTCCCCTAAGTCAGCATCCTCCCTTTCAAGAGTATGACAGGCCACTTTTGCAACAGTCTTTCAAGCAGAGAAGTCTCTTCCAAATGTGTCTGTCTTGCAGGGATCTGAACAGAGCAAATAAAGTAAAACAATTTAACCCTGTAGCTAAATTGATGGCATGCGCTAGAGATGAAATTTTTGCCTAAAAGGTTAGCAGTTATTAAAATTTACTCCTGCTTCTAAACACTTAGTAAATTAAGGGAAAGAGACTGAAAGGCCAATTTAATTCAATTCTGAAACCTGGTCATCTGAGTTCTAACTACAGATGTACTCTTAGTTTACCAAATATTTCTTTCAAAAATTAACAGAGTTGGGGAAGGGGAAGACAGACCATTCCTTTTGCTGCATTCTATTAATCTACATATCATTTACTGCCTACTGTGTTCAGGCATAGTGTAATTGCTTGAGTCAGTGGGAGCTGGGTAAGATAAGTAAATTTGGAAACAAAGACCAGTCCCCAAGCTTTCTGCTTCATTTGGAGAATTACAGTGACATACGTATGTATGTGTGTGTATACACACACACACACACACACACACACATATATATGTATCATACAGGGTGTCATATTTGCAGCATGATTGACATTTTGTGTCACATACTTCTCTATTGTTGGGTGAGGCAAGGGACTATCCTGTACATTATAACTTTTTTCTTTTTACATCTATTTATTTTTGAGAGACAGAGACAGAGCACAAATAGGGGAAGGGCAGAGAGAGAGGGAGACAGAATCCGAAGCAGGCTCCAGGCTCTGAGCTGTTAGCACAGAGCCTGACGCGGGCTCAACCTCCATTATAACTTTTAGCCACATCTCCGATCTCTACCTACTAGATGCCCATAGTACCCACTGAGTTATGACAACAAAAATGTCCATAGACCTTGCCAAATGTTCCCTGGGGCAACAAAATTGTCCCATTCAAGAACCACCATTACAGAATTAAGAATTGAATTAAGAATTAAGTCTTGATTAGAAAAAAATTTTACAGAAAGGTAAGATTAGTAACCACAAGAATAATAATGATTAATAGCATTAATTTCAATTATGCTATCACTGTTTATCAAGCACTATTTCAGGACTGGGAATACATGATTTCATTTAATTCTGAAGCCTCTGAGAGGTGAGATACTTCACTCATGGTCATTTTGATAATAACTGATTCAGGATTCAGTTTCTGGTCTTGATTCCTCTGGAATTAAATATGGGCTCTATATTCTGCTGCCTTTCCTGCCTCTACCAAAAGTTGAAGCTCTGAAAGGGAGGGTATGCCTGAGCCACAGAAGTAGATGAGACTAATGGGTCCCAATGTGTTTTAACATTGAAGCATAAGGATCTTGATCTTAAATAGCAATCCACCCAACCCAGAAGTGCCACCATAACTCCCCAAGAACATTCTAGTACAAATTCCTAGTATGACAGGCCTGGGCTTGGGATTGTACAGGAAGTAGGCACCCCCTTCCAGAGGAGTATAGCCCAGTAAGAAAAATCAGTCTTCTCTGCTGGGAATTTATACTTCCCAAATTGTCAATTTTTAATTATTTTTATATATACATGTCCCCTTTTGTCCTCAAAGAACAAATTGACCGGAAATGTTCATGAGCTTTGAGAATGTACTAGAATTCCACATACAGTTTTGCTTCTAACAAAGTTCACACTGTATCTCCAGTCATCTTGCCCAGTGAGCTTCATGCCCATATGAGTCCTTTGTTTGTTCCCACAGTGCACCATGCTTCCTCTTATCACTGAATCTTTGCGTATGCCATTACTCTTGCCAGAAATGTTCAACTTTGTTGAACTTGTTACAATGTCATCAACCCTACTCAAATATCACTTAAACTTGGAAGTCCTCCTAACTTATCTGACTAGGCCAAATCCCCCAACTGTTGATTTATAAAAGTGTCTAAACGTTCATTTATTTACTAATTCATTCAATGTTCATTTTAGGGAAAATATATATATATATTTAATAGTTTATTGTCCAATTGGTTTCCATATAACACCCAGTGATCTTCCCCACAAGTGCCCTCCTCCATTACCACCATCTCCCTTCCCTGTCCCCCTCCCACCCTCGGTTTGTTTTCAGTATTCAATAGTCTCTCAAGTTTTGGGTCCCTCTCTCTCCCCAACTCTCTTTCCCTCTTCCCCTCCCCATGGTCCTCCATTAGGTTTCTCCTGTTCTCCTGTTAGACCTATGAGTGCAAACATATGGTATCTGTACTTCTCTGCCTGACTTACTTCGCTTAGCATGACACCCTCTATTTTTTTGAACTCCTATTAGGCATAGATTGTGGCATTGGGAACACGGTATATGACAAACAAGCTCTCTGCTCTCAACAATGAGAATATTTTCACTAGTCTTAGGCTGAAAAATAAGCAAATCATTTCTAAATAACCACAGAAAAGTTATTTCCTGTAGTTAAACTGATATTAAATGAAATGAATCAAAATAAAACAGGGTAATGTGGATAGAGTGTCACTGTGTTCTTACCTTAGGTGGAGTCATAGAGAAAGCCTCTCTGACAATTAATCAAGACCTCAAACAGGAGAACTCAGCATTGGGAAGAAATGGAGATCATTGCAGGAAGGGAAATAACAAGCGCAAAGGCCCTGACATAGGAGTTAAGGTGTTATGACTGAGGCAAAGAAAGAAGGTAGAGCCACTAGAAATAGAGAATGGAAAAAAGGGGGCCTGTAGTTGAAGGTTGAGCTAGACCACTTGTTTACTAGAAATAGAAGGAGTCATTATTTTATTCTAGTAGTGATAGAGGTTCAATGAAAGGGTTTATACAGGAGGATTCTTTGATCTGAAATTTTAAGAAATGATTGATTACTCAGAACATTGCATCAAGGGCATGAGTCAGAAAGTAAGAACAGTTAGGAGTTGTTTCAGTCAAGCTTCTTTTAAGTTAAGAGCTAATGGCTCCAGTTAGAATGACAACAGTATAAATGTTTTTTTGACTTGAGTACCAGTGGTATCGTTTTCTAAGATGAAGAATTCTAAGGACGAAATAAATGAGGGATTAGCATCACGGGAATCAGTAACTCTACTTTATATATATGATATACATACAACACACACAAACATACACATATATATGAAACACACACACACACACACACAAATATATATGATGTTTATTAGTCAAGTGTCAGTGTCAGCTAGACAGTTGAGCCCTGAGATGGAGAGCAGTCAAGCTTAGAGAAATAAAATTGGGAGCCAGTCCATGACGGCATTATAGCCCTGTGACATGATGACTTTACTTAAGAAGAGTACAATCATAAGTTGAACAGAAAACCAGCAAATGAGACAGAAAATAACCAGTGAGTTAGGAAAAAAATAAAAGTAGGCAAACAAACAAAAAGTGGGTACCCTTGAAACTATTATATAAATAAAAATACCCTAAGGGTGCAGAAACTTCTGTAGCCCTTATTACAGACCTCTTAAATGAGGATTAGCTGTTGAACAGGTAACAAAAGTGTTGTTTGACAATGAACTGGATATGTAAGCCTGAGGGAGGAAATCTACAGAAGTGCCCTAAAAGGGGATGGGGTAATATGACAATGGATTATTGGAGTATGAAGGATAAATAAATGCAAAAAGGATAAATGACTGTTTTCCTGGGAGATTGGTTAGCTCCGAATTATGAACCCTGGACACAGGAGGAAGATCTCTGGGCAGAGACTCCATGCACATCACAGAGAGATGAAACTGACACAGGCTGGTACATACAGATCCAAACAGCAAACATTCCATGATAATTGTTCTAGACATTTTCTTTGCTTAAATCTTCTGCCCCCAGCTACCAACTTCTCTAGATTTTACTGCCATCTGCATTAACCTGTGAAATCGGGTTAAACTATGTGAATATAACCTGGGAATTATAAGGCATATATATATAATATACCTATATTTATGTATAATATGAACATGTCATATGTTTATGTGCACAGTATATAAAAACAAAGTATGTAATATATTACATGAATATATTGTTATGTATATCATCTGGAAATCACACATATATATAATATATGCTATACATGATAAATATAAAGGGGAGATAGCTTTTCTTCTCACCTGGTCAACATATCAACAATAGTAATAAGGATAATGGTCACCAGTTATTAAGTCTGTAATATTTCGGGCTCTATTGGAAAATTTACAAACCAGGACCTCTTTCTGGCAAAGTGGTAGAGAAATGGTCAAGTTATACAGACGATTTAATAAATTTGCATATCTAGTATAATTCTTTCCAAAATTTATGTTCCTTTTCCATAATCACTTTCTTTTGGGATTAATCATCTGAATAACTCTCAGTGCTGTACTTCATATTATCTCAGTAGACTTAGCCCATCTCTTAATACTTCTAGATACCAACAGAAAAATAAATTATAAAACTCATCTTTGTTTTTTCACCAGAAATGTACTGAATTTTGGGAAGCTAGCAAAGATAATTTGTAAACTATTTTTATTTTTGGTTGCCCTTTTCCTTTTCATACTGCTATCAATTTTCACTATCCACATAAGCATCATATGTTAAGACTTAAGGCTTCTTCCCACTTGCTACCCAGGACTTAGCAAACAAGAGAGGTTTCTACAAGAGAACCAAGAAAAATAATTTATTTTGGTTGTATGTTTCTGTGAAATCGTCCTCTTCCCATAGTGCATTTGGGCTTGGAAAATTAAAACCATTCCCAGTAATGAGTAAATGTAAAGTATTACCTATAAATGGTGGATGATTTTAAAAGAAATACTTAGATGACACAGTTTTGAGACTAAGGGATTTGCAGATATATCTAAGTGTCTTGAAAATTACTCATTGTTCTTCAGTTTATTCCATAGTTGGTAATTAAAACAAACTATAGGATAAGGTGCATGTATTATCAGTTGGTTTCTATTGGAAAATTATGTTCCTTCCTTTAGATTTAAATTCTCTGAACAGAAAAATATATTCACAGGGTCTGTTTTTGAGCTTCCCTTTAGTTTGACAGTTTTTGAAATGCTATATAGATTAGGCCTTTTTCTGGCAAAATAAAACTTTGACCTCAAACTGGAGCAAGCCAGAAGGAGAACGGAACTAAAATACACAAAGGTAGTTTGTTTTGGCCCTGGCTGAGACTAAGGGCTGTCTTTTCATCTCTTGGCTCCTCTTTCTTCTATATAATCTTCCATGTCAAATTTCTTATATCCATAGTAGCATTTCTACGAAATTCTGCAATCCCAGTGGGAAGAACTCCCTTCTTTTCTTTAAAGCCTAACAAATTCCTGGCATTTCCTTTGTTCCAGTAGATTTGGGCCCTTTCATGGTGGTCAGGAGGTTAGAACTTCCTGATGGGCTAAGCCATTATGCCATTCCCACCACCTCAAACAGGTTAATAATGGAGAATCGTTCCCCAAAAGAAAATGGAAACAGAATCTGGGAGAGTGGATTTTGGGTAGTTTGGTTTCTTTTTTCCCTACTATAGAACCAAGAAAAAAAGTCTTTTTTAATATGTTTTTGTAGATGAATATTCTTGGACATCCAAGGTATAGCACACACTTAATGATGATATTTTATTTATTTCATTGAACTGGCTTCAATTTTAAATACCTCTCTATATATGACAAGCAATCTCCTTCTGAGAACTTGAATTCCTAATGTAAACACAGCTCTACTGAGAAGGAATATAGGTACCTCATGCTCTTCTTCATAAACCAACATTTCACTTTTTTCCTTTCTGAGATCTGACTTTGCTCAAGGAAAGTCTTTTTAAGTTTATAGTTCATTATAAAAATGGTATATTGCATTGAAATCAAATTTTAAACATTAAGAATTTTAAAGATTTTGATTTCGTGTATGAAAACCAGAATTTAGAATCAGTGAGAAAACCCAAGATAGTTATGTTAAGCATTTCTGAGGACTCATGAAAACTTGCTAAAATGAACATATGTCTAAGCATGTTTAAAATAACCTACAAAATGCTAAAAGTAAGTTTTTATTACTATCTTAAAAGCTAATAGTAGCAAGTGTGTTAAGAACTATGTAGGGCTGAATTTCTTTGATCGGTTTTATTGGAATATAACTGTTACATAGCACTATACGAGTTGAAGGTATACAGTACAATTATTTGACTTAAATATATTGTGAAATGATTGCCACAGTAAATCTGGTTAATATCCATCACCTCTATGTAATTTTATTTTATTTTTCTTTTTTCTTTTTTTTTAAATAGTTTATTGTCAAATTGGTTTCCATACAACACCCAGTGCTCTTCCCCACAAGTGCCCTCCTCCATCACCACCACCTCTTTTCCCCGCTCCCTGTTCCCTTTCAACCCTCAGTTCATTTTCAGTATTCAATAGTCTCTCAAGTTTATGTCCCTCTCTCTCCCCAGCTCTCTTACCCTCTTCCCCTCC
>NC_043711.1:38369209-38372023 GCF_006229205.1 Suricata suricatta
TTTGTTTAATGTCTTATGAAATTTTCATGAACAATCCAAGCATAATTGTTAAGAACACGTGTATTAAGTTCATGTAAGTGGAATAAAAGTTTTATGAATGGACTTTTCAACTACTTTCTCTACAGCTTTTCATGTAAATTAGTCTTTGGGTTCTGAAACTTCTCTAAAGGAAATTGTACATTTTTGGAAATTTATTCCTTATTCCCTGTTGGCAGCTAATGGGCGTTTACCAAGTTTAAATACAAAGTTTATCATAACAAAATACTACTAATATAACTACTACTGTTCCCAACCACCATGTCCCATATTTCTCCCCTCCCTGAAAAAAAGTTTTTTGTTTTTTTTTTTTTCAGACGGGGGATTGATTGGGAAAAAAGGTAATGTATTCCATTTAAAATTTTGGTATATGGCATTTTCTAACTTAGGAAGCCACAATGTTCTTGTTCTTGGCCCATCATAACGTTGGGTAGCATTAACTAAGTTTTGTGCTTCCAAATCACTTTTGTTTTTAAGAATTTCTTGATCTTGTTATAGCCTGCCTTCAATTTTGATCCTTTATTCTTTCTATTTGTCAGGTGCACTGGATTACCTTTTTTAGCCTTCTGTCTTGTCACCAACCATTCCTACTTTGGTGGCCGTGTACTTGGAAAAAAGGCCGCATGATTTTTCTGGCTCCACTCAGTGTCTAAGGATACCTTGCTTCCTTTGCTTGCATCCCACAAACTATTTCCCTCATCCTATTTACTGCAGCAAATCTCTCCTTAGTTGATGAGATTGTGTTTATCTCCTTGTAAACCCTGCCTTTCCTGAATGGTCTGTCATTGTCTGCCTTTAAATCCTTCCTCTTCCTCTCTTTAAATAATGGGGCTAAGTTATACCCAAAGCTCACCCTACAGACTATTTCCTCAGTACCTTGCAGAAAACACCAAACAAAAATACCATTTTAAAAGAGGTGTATTTTTTTCTTTTAGAATGTAAGCTCCTCAAGAGCAGGGACAATGTTTTCTGTATGTTCTATTGTGCCTAGTACACTGTAAATGCTCAATAAATATTGATGATGGGAGGCAGTGAGTCTTCATGATAAGGGTGAGAAACTGAAATCCCCCCCAAAAATAAATAAATAAATAAATAAATAAATAAATAAATAAATAAATAAATAAAAGTTGTTAAGAGAGTAGCTTTTAAAGTTTTCACCACACACACACAATTATAACTCTTCTGTGATGGATATCAACTATACTTGTGGTTATCCATTTTGAAGTATATATAAATACTGACTCAGTAGGTTGTATACCTGAAGCTAATATGACATATGTCAAATATCTCTAACCTTATAAAAATATTTTTTGGATGGAGCACACTATTCTAAGTTAATTACTCCTTAAGCACATTGGAGATATATTTCACTCCTGACTTCTTCTGTTGCTTTTAAGATGTCAGTTATCAGTTCGATGGTCATTCCCCTTAATTTAGGTTCTTCTGTCTTTGTGTCCTAAGTTTTCAGTATGACGTGTATAGAAGTAGAGTCTGTTTTTTATTATTTCATTCATTGTTCTCATTGTGGAATTGATAAATTGTTTTCCATCTGTTATGAAAATTTATTTGCTGTCATTTCTTCAAATATTGTGTTCTCGAGGTGTCTGTGTAACTAAGTCAATTAAGCATCCAACTCTTGATTTTGGCTCATGCCATGATCTCAGGGTTATGTGATCAAGCTCTACATTGGACTCTACACTGGGCATGGAGCCTGCTTAATATTCTCTCTCTTTTTGCCCCTTCCCCACTCATGCTTTCTTTGACTCTCTAAAATTAATGTATATCTTCTCATCATTCTTTCTACTTTTGGAACCCTGGTCAAATGTAATTCATATATTTCTATTCCATTTTTGATCCTATTTTTTAATTGTTATTTTTTCTATCACTGTATGTTCTTTTTGGTTCTTTTCTTTCCCTCCAAAACTGCTTAGATTTTCTGAAGACTCTTGTTCTCACATTTTTAATTTCTTATTTCATTCAACATGGTTTATTTCTGCTGGCTTTTGCTCTGGTGCCACATTTTCTTTGCATTTTGTAATTTTTATAATTTTGTGAGAATTTTGAGGCCTCATTTAAAAGTGAATTCTCCCAGAAAGAATTTTCATTTATTTATCCCAGGTATGTGGGTGGCACCAGTATCTCTTAGCCCTCAAGATTAGTCTTGAGGTTTTTAGGATCAAGGAAGAGGAACAAACTGGCCTTCAAACTCACATAAGTCTAACGTGAGGATATAAACTTTCAGAGTGGATTTTTTTTTGTCTCCTATACTTTGTACTATATTTTAAGATGGGCAGTTTTCTTTGCAGCCCCCCACAGAGCTAGGTTTACTTCTCCTTTACCCTAAATGAATTTCAGCTCAATACAATTGGATCCTATTAAACTCTCTTTTTCTCTGGCTACTTGCTTAGGGCTTGTTCTGTCCTGTGTGACCTGAAAGGCTGGGACAACTAAAGCTCGGGTTCACGAAGTTCACCAAATGCTGTCAAGTTTAAAGTCAACTTCAGTCTCTGCTTTTATTTAGCTTTTCATCTTTTATGTCTTTCTTACTCTGTTTCAGCTTACTTATACCTTTAAGCAGATTTAAAATATTTTATTCACATACCACAAAGAAACTGGAAATAACCCAAATATCTATCAACAGAGGAAGGAATAAATTGTATTGCATTCATGCAATAGATCACACTGCAGCTATATATATACACACACACACACACACACACACACATCTCTATATATATACATATATATACACACACACACATACATACATCTCTCTCT
>NC_043711.1:38372123-38414651 GCF_006229205.1 Suricata suricatta
AGGAATAAATTTCCAAAAATGTACAATTTCCTTTAGAGAAGTTTCAGAACCCAAAGACTAATTTACATGAAAAGCTGTAGAGAAAGTAGTTGAAAAGTCCATTCATAAAACTTTTATTCCACTTACATGAACTTAATACACGTGTTCTTAACAATTATGCTTGGATTGTTCATGAAAATTTCATAAGACATTAAACAAAACTAGCCATCATCAAGTTATTTCCCTGTTAACTATTTTTACAGCACATGCATGTTAGGCATGTTCTTAACAACTTTTAAATATGCAACTTAATATTAACTACAGTCTCCATTCAGTCCATTATATCTCCATGACTTATTTAATTTATAGGTAGAAGCTAGTAGTTTTTAAATACCATTTCTAATTTCACCCCTCCCCATACCTGCCTCTAGTAACAACCATTATGTTCAACCATGAGCTTGGATGCTTTTCTGTTTGTTCAATTATTTGTTTTGTTTTTATTCATATATGATACCATATAGTATTTACCTTTCTCTGTCTGACTTATTTCACTTAACATAATGCTCTAAAGGTCTACCCACGTTATTGCAAAATGCAAGATTTGATTTTTTATGGCTGTTTAATATTCCATTGTATATATACTGATACAGTACTATGTAGATATAGATAGATGGATTCATTATCCATCAGTGGACACAGGTTGGTTCCGTATCTTGGCTATTGTAGATAATGCTACTCTGAACATGAGAGTACAGATATCTTTTCAAGTTAGAGTTTTGGCTTCCTTTAAATTTCTGCAACCATCCTAAGTCAGAGATCATCTGTATATGATTGAAAATATTTTCTTCCGTCCGATAGGTTGCCTTTTCATTTCATGTACGGTTTCATGTGTTGTACAGAAGCTTTTTAGTTTGATATAGTCCCACTTGTCTGTTTTTGCTTTTGTTTCCACTGCTTTTGGGGTCAGATTCAAAAAAATCATCTCCAAGACCAGTGTTAGAGTTTGCCACCTATGTTTTCTTCTAGGATTTTTATGCTGATGCTGACATTCACATCTTTAAACCATTTGGAGTTAATTTTTGTGTATGGTGTAAGATAGTGGCTCAGTTTCATTCTTTCATAGGTGGCTGTCCAATTTTTCCAACACTATGTATCGAAGAGACTGTCCTTTCCTCATTATATATTCTTGTACATGCTTGTCATAAATAATTGACTGTACATGTGTCAGTGTATTTCTGATCTTTGTATTCTGTATATTGGTCTATATGTCTGTTTTTTATGCCCATACCATACTCTGTATTACCAGCTTTGTTTTATTGTTTGAAATCCAAGAGCATGATGCCTCCAGGTTTACTCTTTGTTTTCAAGTTTGATTTGACTGTTTGGAATTTTTTGTGGTTCCATACAAACTTCAGGATTGTTTGTTCTCTTTATCTAAAAAAATGCCATTGGAATTTTGGTAAGGTTTGCATTGAACCTGTAAGCTACTTAGGGTAGTATGGATATTTTAGCACTGTTCTCCTAGTCTCTGAGCATGGAATATGTTCTATTTATTCATGTATTCAATTTCTTTCATTAATTTTTTTATACTTTTCAGTGTATAGGTCTTTCACTTCCTTGGTTTCATTTATTTCTAGAAATTCCTTTTTGATGCAACTATAAATTGATAATTTTCTTAATTTCTCTTTCATTATTAATATAAAGAAATGCAACAGATTTGTTTTTGTACCCTGTAAGTTTACTGAATTTGTTTATTTCAACCGATTTTTGAAAGAATCTTTAGTATCATGCCATGTGCAAAAAGTGACAGTTTGGGAGCACCTCGGTGGTTCAGGTGGTTGAGCGTCCGGCTTCAGCTCAGGTCATGATCTTGCAGTTCGAGCCCCACATCAGGCTCTGTGCTGACAGCTAGCTCAGAACCTGGAACCTGTCTTCAGATTCTGTGTCTCCCTTTCTCTCTGATCCTCCCCTGATCACGCTGTCTCTGTCTCTGTCTCTCTCAAATAAATCATTTAAAAAAATTTTTTAAAGTGACAGTTTAACTTCTTCCTTTCCTTTAGTTTTTAAAATTTTTTATACTTTATTTATTTTTGAGACAGAGAGAGAGACAGAGCATGAGCAGGGGAGGGGCTGAGAGAAAGGGGAACAGAAAACTTGAAACAGGCTCCAGGCTCTGAGCTGTCAGAACAGAACCGGAAGCAGGGCTCCAACCCAGGAACTGTGAGATCATGACCTGAGCTGAAGTTGGCCGCTTAACTGACTGAGCCACTCAGGTGCCCCTAACTTCTTCCTTTCCAATTTGAATGCCTTTTATTTCTTTTCTGTTTTATCCACCTACTTGTTCTGGTTGGGACTTCAAATACTCTGTTGAATAAAAGGGCCAATAGTGCACATATTTTGTCTTATTCCTGATCTTAGGGGAAAAAAGCTTTCAACTTTGACCACTGATCATATTTGTTGTAGGCTTGTCATACATAGCCTTTATAATGTTGAGGTACATTGCCTTTATACCCACTTGGTTGATAGTTCTTATCATAAATGGATGTTGAATTTTGTCAAATGATTTTTCTGTATCTGTTGAGATCATCATAATTTTTATCTCTCATTTTGTTAAATGGTGTATTAAGTAGATTGAATTGTGTGCACTGAACCATTCTTGCATTTTTGGAATAAATCCCACTGATCACAGTGTATGATCCTTTTAACCTATTGTTGAATTTGACCATAACAAAATGTTGGGGATTTATACATCTATGTTCATGAGTGATATTGGCTTATAATTTTCATCTCTTAGGGCATCATTCTTTGGTTTTCATATCACAGTAATGCTGGACTTGTAAAATGGTCTCTTTTTTGTAAGAGTTGAGAAGGAATGGTGTTCTTTCAATGCCTGGTATAGAACTCCTCAGTGAAGCCTGGAAAAGAAGTTCTGGACTTTTGCCTATTTTTTTTTAATCCCATCTTCTTGCTAATAATTGGCATGCTCGTATTTTCTATTTATCATGATTCACTCTCAGTAGGTTGTATCTTTTTAGGAATATATCCATTTATTCTAGGTTGTCAACTTTGTTAGCATATCATTGTTCAGGGTAGTCTAACGATCCTTTGTATTTCTGTGGTATCGGTTGTAATGTCTCTTCTGTCATTTTGGATTTTGAATCCTCTCTGCTTTTGTCTTGGTGAGACTACCTAAAGTTTGTCAACTTTATCTTTTCAAAGAATGAGCTCCTAGCTTCATTGATGTTATTTCTTAGTCTCCATTTCATTTATTTATGGTTTGATTTTGTTATTTTTTTTCCCTCTGACTGAACTTGGGCTTTATCGTTGTTGTTTTATTCTAGTTCCTTGAGTGTAAGATTAGCTTATTTGAGATTTTTCTTGTTTCTTCAGGTTTCCATTGGTCACTATGAATGTCTATACTAAAACTGCTTTTATTGCATCCCATTATTCTTGGAATGTTGTATTTCCATTTTTTCCATAAATTACTTTTACAAAATTAATTTTCCATAAATTTCCAAGATTTCTTTCCCTTTTGATTATTCTTTGACCATTGGTTGTGTTGTTTAATCTCCACATGTTTGTGCATTTTACATATTTTTGGTCATTGATATATAATTTTGTGTAATTGAGGTTTCATACCATTGAGGTTGTAAGAAACACTTGATAGGATTTCAGTCTTCTTCAGTTTAAAAGGCTTGTTTTGTAGGCTAAAATGATTTATCCTGCAGAATATTCCAGGTATGTTTGAAAGAATGTATATTTTGTTGCTTTTGAATGGAATGTTTTGTATTTATGTGTTTAGTCCATCTGGTTTAACATGTAATTTAAGGCTGATGTTTCTGGTTTGGTTTTTGGTTTTTATTTTCTGTTTGGATAATCTATCTATTGACATAAGTGGGATATTAAAGTCCCCTACTATTAATATATTGCTGTCTATTTCTCACTTTAGGTCTTTTAGTATTTGCCGTATGTATTTATGTGCTTCTAGGTTGGGTGCATAAATATTTATAAATGTTGTATCTTCTTGTTAGATGGGCCCTTTATCATATTATAATGGCTTTCTTTGTCTTTTTTTTAAAGTCTTTGTTTTAAGTCTATTTTGTCTGTTATAAGTATAGTTACTTAAGCATGTTTTGGATCCTATTTACATGAAGTATCTTTTTTCATCCCTTCACTTTCAGTCTGTCTATTAAATCTGAAATGAGTCTCTTTGAGGCATCACACACAGATCTTTTTCTTTTAATCCACTCAGCCACTCCATGTATTTTCATGGGAAAATTGAATTCATTTAAATTTAAAGTAAATCTTGATAGGTAGGCACTGATGGCCATTTTGTTAAATATTTTCTGGCTGTTCCTTTATTTCGTGCTCTCTTTATTTGTGGTTTGACAACCATCTTTAGTGCTTAGATTCCTTTGTCTTTATGTTTTGTGTATATACTCTCGGTTAGACTTTGGAATAAGTGTAAGGCTTACATTTAACAAGTTATGTTTATAACAGTCTATTTTGATTCCAACAAAAATGTAAACACATTTAAAAGCTCTACATTTCACATTTCTGCTCTCCCCACCCCACTTTGTCTTTGATGTCAAATTTTATATCCTTTTATCTCGCATATCTCTTAACTAATTGCATAGCTATGTTACTTCCACTACTTTTGTCTTTTAACTTTGATGCTACCTTTATAAGTGATCAAATGTTTACTTCTACCAGTGAGACTTATACTTTGGTGTTTACTTGTTAAAAACGAGTACCTTTTTTTTCCTTCAGCTTAAACAAGTCCCCTTTTACATTTCTTATAGAGTCAGTAGTGTTCATCACCCCCCTTTCATTTTTGCTTATCTGGAAAACTCTGCTTCAATTCTGAATGATAGCATTACTGAAAGGAGTATTATTTGTTGAATTATTTTTTCTTTCTCCTCTTTGAGTAATCATTCCAGTCCTTTCTGGCCTACAAAGTTTCTGGTAAAAACTCTGCAGATAGCCTTAAGGAGGCTTCCTTGCTTGTATCAAGTTGTTTTACTGTTGCTGCTTTTAAGATTCTTTCCTTTAAATATTGACATTTCAAATATATGTTGCCGTGGGTATCTTTGGATTCATCTTATTTGAAACTTTCTGGGCTTCCTGGATCTCCTTGTGTTTTTCCTTGTCTGGGTTAGGGAAGTTGTCAGTCATTATTTCTTTAAATAAGTTTTCCCCTCTTTTTCTTCTCTCTTTGCCTTTTGGGCCCTTAGTCTGCTTGGTGTTGTCCCATAAATCCATCTTCACTTTCTTTTTTATAATTTTTCTCCTGCTCTAATTGTGTGAACTTCACTGCCCTGTCCTTGCATTCACTGATCCTTTTTTCTACTTCATTTAGTCTGCTGTTGAACCCTTCTAATGTATTTTTCAGTTTAAGTATTATGTTCTTCAGCTATGTGACTTCTATTTGGTACTCTTACATTACCTCTCTTTGTTGCAGTTCTTACTGTGTTCATCCTTTCTTATCTTGGGCTTGGTGAGCAATTTTATAACCATCAGGTAAATTACTTATTTCCATTTCATTAAGGTGTTTTCCTAGGGTTTTATTTTGTTCTTCTGCTCAGAATATATTTCTTGGTTTATTCATTTTGTTTGACTCTGTGTTGGTTTTTGTGCATTAGATAAAATAGCTGCCTCTGGTGTTGAAGGAGGAGGCTTTTAGAGAGATGAAGCTTATTGTTCAAGCTTGCCCTAGCTTTTGGGTTTCTTTCAAATCTGTGTGATTCTCCAATAAGACTATTTTATTTTTAATGGCTCCCAGTAGTTAGGCAATGTCAAGACCTGTCAGTGCCCCCAAAGGAGGGGATCTCAGCACCTAGATCAGGGTGATTGGAATTAGACTCTCAGGCAACAACCTTTAATGTGTGCAAATATATATCATCTTTACAAGGCCTGCTGGTCACCAGGACCAGAGGATCTAGATGTGTCTACTGGGAAGTATTTGAAAAAATCAGGGCTCCAGCAAGCATGTAAGCTCACATCTGAGAGAAACAAGTGAGCTGTATCAAGGCAAGGAGGAAGCACAAAGATGGCTTCCATGCACTAGCCTACCTTTCCTGAGAGGGTGTCTAGATGTTTGCCAAATGTGAAACCTCTTCTTGTTAAAGCTCTGGGACACACAAATGAGGTTGTCCAACACAAAGTCTGAGTGCTTCTACATGGCCTTTTCTAGGCTGGGCCCCAGGCTGGATGAATTCAAGCATTCAAGCCCTTCAAGAGCCATTTCTCAGATTGTTTTAGCCTTGTGGGGTTTATGGACAAGGGACTCACTTGTTTTCAAGGCCAGAGTTTGGGGGGCTTGTCTCTTAGGCACGTGGTAAGTCAAGCTCTTCACTTCTCAGGAAGAACCTCTAGCATTTGAGTTCCCTCCTGATTTGGGGGCACTGTGCCGTGTAGAAATGGGGATTATGGCAAGATTGTGTTCCAGTCTTTCCTATCACTTTGATGCGTGCCTTGTCTCATTCAACTAATGTGTATGAGTCACTCAGCCTGTTTTTAAATCTTTTTCAGAAGAAATTGTTCCATATGTTGATGTAGATTTCTTATGTTCAAGTAAGGAAGAGATTTGAGAATTCCCTTACCTTGCCATCTGGAATTGGAACACTGTTTTTAATATTTGACAAAACCCCATACTATTTTCCATAATGGTATGCCAATTTACATTCCTACCAACAGGACCCAAAGGTTCTCTTTTCTCCGCATCCTCACCAATACTTGTTATTTCATATTCTTTTGATAATAGCCAATGTAACAGGGTGAAATGATATTTCATTGTGGTTTTGATTTGCATTTCCTGAGGATAAATAATGTTGAATATCTTTTTATATGCCTGTTGGCCATCTTTGGAAAATATATCTATTCAGATCTCAACCACTATTTTGATTAAATTATTTATATTTTTGCTGTTGAGTTGTAGGAGGTCTTTATATATTTAATTCCTTCATAGATGATGTACAAATATTTCATCTTATTCAATATATTGCCTTTTTACTTTACACTTGATTTCAGATATTTTGCAGAAGATTTTTGGTTTGATATAGTTCCATTTGCTTATTTTTGCTTGTGGTTCCTTGCTTTGGGAGTCAAATTAAAGAAAATAATCTCTAAGGCCAATGTCAAAAAAATTACCGTATACATTTTCTTCTAGGAGTTTTAATGTTTCACATTGTACATTCATGACTTTAAACCATTTTGAGTTAATTTTTGAGTATGCGGTAAGGTAGTGGTCCAGTTTCATTCTTTTGCATTTGGCTGTCCAATTGTCCCAGTTTTGAATAGATTGACCTTCCCTCATTTTATATTCTTGGCTTATTTTTTATAAATTGATTTGTCCATGTATATGTGGGTTTATTTCTGGGCTGTCCATTCTGTTTATTGATCGGTGTGTCTGTTTATGCCAATACCATACTTTTTATTATTATTATTATTATTAACTCCTCCTCCTCTTATAATAGTTTGTTAGTATAATTTGATATCAGAGAGTGTGATGCCTCCAGCATTATTATTCTTTTTTTGTTTTTTGGTTGTCAATTACATCTTTTCTTTTTATAATAGTTTATTGTCAAATTGGTTTCCATATAACACCCAGTGCTTCTCCCCACAAGTGCCCTCCTCCATGACCATCACCCCCTCCCTCCCCTTTCAGTCCATGGTTCCTCTTCAGTATTCAGTAGTCTCTTTTGATCTGTGTCCCTCACTCTTCCCCACTCTCTTACCCCTTCCTCTCCCCATGGTCCCCTGCCAGGTCTCTCCTGTTGGATCTATGAATGCAAACATATGGTATCTAGCCTTCTCTGCCTGACTTATTTCACTTAGCATGACACCCTCAAAATCCATCCACTTTCCTACAAATGGCCATATGTTATTCTTTCTCATTTCCATGTAGTATTCCATTGTATATATATATACCACATCTTCTTGATCCATTCATCAGGTGATGGACATTTAGGCTCTTTCCATGATTTGGCTATTGTAGAAAGTGCCGCTATGAACATTGGGGTACATGTGCTCCTATGCATCAGCACTTCTTTATCCCTTGGGTAAATCCCTAGCAGTGCTATTGCTGGGTCATAGGGGAGTTCTATCAATAGTTTTTTGAGGAGTCTCCACACTGTTTTCCAGAGTGGCTGCACCAGTTTACATTGCCACCAACAGTGTAGGAGGGTACCCGTCTCTCCACACCCTTGCCAGCATCTATAGTCTTTTGATTTGTTCATTTTAGCGACTCTGACCAGTGTGAGGTGGTATCTCAGTGTGGTTTTGATTTGAATTTCCCTGATGATGAGTGACACTGAGCATCATTTCATGTGCCTGTTGGCCATTTGGATGTTTCTGTACAATAATCATAAACTATTAGAGAAATTAAGAAAACAATCCCATTTATAAATGAATCAAAAATAAAATATCTAGAATAAATTTAATCAAGGAGGTGAGAGAACAGTACATTGAAAACTCTAAGACTTTCACCAAAAAAATTTAAGACATAAATAAACAGAAATATACTTGATGCTCGTGCACTAGAAAAATTAATATTCTTAAATGTCCGTACTACCCAAAGCAACCTACAGGTTTCATCAAAATTCCTATGGTATCTTTCACAGAAATAGAACAAATAATGCTAAGATTTGTATAGAACCATAAGGACTCTGAATAGTCAAAGCAATCTTAAGAATAATAATGCTGACAGCTTAAAATTAGAATTAATTTTCTTATTAATTCTAATAGTTTTTTAATGGCGTCTTAAGGGTTTTCTATATCTAATACTATATCATGTGCAAATAGTGACACTTACTTTTTCCTTTTTAATCTGGATGCCTTTCATTTTTTTCCATTCCTAATTGCTGAGTAGGATTTCTATTAAAAAATAACTTTCAAAACAAAAGTGAAATCAAGACCTTTTGAGATGAATAAAAAGATATAGTTTGCCATGAATGGACTTCTATTCAGAAAAGTGTAGTATGGGCAGATGGAAAAGAATTCCAGATGAAAGATATAAAATATAAGAAATAATCATAAGTAACAAATTTTGTAATATGCAGGTAAGTCTAAACAAACATTGACTATATATAACAAAATTTTATAAGATAAAAACAATAAGAACAAATAGGCAACATTAGTGTATAAATTGAGAGGGAGAGTGATTGTGATCAGTGTTTCAAAAGCTTTGTATTTAAAGGAGTAAAGGTATTGATTAGCTTTCATAATTAAGGTTGTTAAGATGCCAGAGATTTCTAACAAAATACATTAGGATTAACTGTCAAACAACTACATGGAAATATTGAATAAAAATAGAAAATATATAATAAATGCAAAGAATAGAATATTAAAAATTTCACCAGTTGAAAAAACAAAATAATATAGAAAAATATACCCAATACTAGTTATTTTAAATGGATTAAATGATTTAGTTAATAAGACACAAATTGTCAGTGCACCTGGGTGGCTCAGTTAGTTGAGCATCTGAGTTCAGCTAGGGTTCTGATCCAATAACTCAGGTTCAAGCCCCGCATTGCACTTATGGCTGTAAGCATAGATCCCGCTTCTGATGCCCTGCCACCCCCCCCCCCCCCCCCCCCCCCCCCCCCCCCCCCCCCCCCCCCCCCCCCCCGTCTCTCTGCTCCTCCCCTGCTCACACTTTTTTTTTCACACTCACTCAAAAGTAAATAAACATTTTTTTAAAAAGGTGAAATTGTCAAAGTTAATTAATAAAAATTCTAGCCACATGTGTTTGTAAGAAGGAAATCTAAAATATTACAAAAGAGAAAGTTTATAATTAAATAAAAGAATGGTTTATTGAAAAAATATGTTTATCAAAGTTGAAATATCTATATCAATAAAAACAGAAATTGATTTTAAGGCAAAAAAACCATCAAAGGAAAAGAGTATTTTTCTTTTCACATTTTTATTTAAATTCCAATTAGTAAACATAAAATGCATTATTTATTTCAGAAATAGAATTCGGCGACTTATCACTTATATACAGCATTCATTCATCATTACAAATGCCCTCCTAATACCCATCACCCATCTAGCCTATCCTTCACCATTCTCCCTCCATCAACCCTCCCCAATATGTTCTTCTCTATTTTTAAGAGTCTATTATGTGTTGTTTCTTTCTCTTTTTTCTTTCCCTCCCCCATATGTTCTTCTGTTTTATTTCTTAAATTCCACATATGAGTGAATTCATATGGTAATATCTTTCTCTCTGATTTATTTTGCTTGGCATAATATACTCTAGTTCCATTCAAATCATTGCAAATGGCAAGATTTCATTGTTTTTGGTGGCTGAGTAATATTTCATGTATATGTATGTCACATCTTCTTCATCTGTTCATCAGTCAATGGACATTTGGGCTCATTCTATAGTTTCATTCTTTCACTTTGCTATAAATATTGGGTGCATGCACTCTCCAAATCTGTATTATTTTTATTTTTGGGGTAAATATCTTGTAATGCAATCCTGGATTATAGGGTAGTTAGTTCTATTTTTAACCTTCTAAGGAACATCCCTTAGATGTTAGAAAAAAGCCTGGATGCTGGATATAGAAGATTTGAACAACTCATTTAAAACACTTATTTTATTGACACACCTATAGGACACTAAGTCAATACAGCATGCACGTGCCTTTAGTGCACAGTTAAGTCATTAACATACAAACATGCACAATCACACACGCTCACATCCTAGTCTTATAACAGCATAAAGCAAATATCAACAAATCTAAAAATATCAATTATAATTCTCTCATATAATCAGTAAAAAAAAGAAAACTTGGGAACTTCAGATGTTTAGAAATTAAGAAGCATGCTTCTAAATAATTAGTCAAATAAGAAATCATAATTGAAATTAGAAAAAAACTTTACTGAATAATAGCATATAAAAACTAATATCAGAAAGCCTGAGAAACTTCAGGGCAGACTGGAGGGCTAAATTAGGAACTCAGGGATTAGCGGTTTGGAGAGGCTGAAGAGAAGACTGAGTGGAGAGGCAAAAGGCGATAAGCAGAGGAAAGGAAAGTGCTTTTGTAGAGTGGACTATGGAGAGGAGAGGGTTAAAAAGAGGGCGCATTTGGAGTACTGAAAACAAGAGGGTCAGTGCAACTGTAGCAGTCTCCAGCCAAATCTTTTGTGGCTACTTTGAAGGAATCTTCCTTCCCACTCTGAAGGAGGCCTGGGGAAAAGATCAAGGGCAGAGAGTGTAAAACCAATATGGGCAAAGCCGGGAGAGGAAGCATTAAGGCTCTTGAAAGCATTAAGGGATATGGCCTGGGATCCCAAGAGGAGAGTGTAGGAGGGTGTTTCCAGCAACTTTAATAAAAAAAAAAAAAAGACAAAACAAAACAAAACAAAATAATATCATGGAGCTGAAGTTGTGCTTAAAAGGAAATCTGTAGTTTCAAGTACTATAGAAAACAAAAAAACCCTAATTATAAATGTATTAAGCATTCATTTCAAACATTACAAAAAAAACTAGATCCCAAAGTACAAATTAAAAAAAAATATGAAGAGCAAAAATTAATGATATATAAAATAATAATATGATATTCTCAACAAAACCAAACTATGGTTCTTTGCAAAGATAGATAAAATTTAGCAAATCTCTGCCAAAATTGATCAGGAGACAAAAGAAAGAATGTGATTGAGTGACATTATAATTGAAAAAGGAGAGATAACTTCAGATACTGTAGGCATTATAAAATGATAAAAAATATTTTGAATCCCTTAATGCTGATTAAGTTGAATCTTGGATAAAATACTCAAGTACATAGAAAGGTATAACTAAAATAAATTGCCCAAACAAATGGGAGATCTGAACTTTTTTGTAATAATGAATTACTAACTCTATGGATAGATAAATGGTTATATAAATAGTCTTCCTTTCCTGTTAGCTTAAGCAGAAAAATACTAAAGAGGACGATGAATGCTTTTGACTTTGGGTGTATGCCAAGTTCCATATTAATTACCAGAGCTATGGGACATTACATTCACCCAGATGAGCCTCATATTGATCCTTTGGGCCAGACTGCAGGAGTCAGTTGAGGGAGATAGAACTGCTTTCAGTCCTAATCAGTAGGAAAGGAATTTTTCAAAAGAACCAAAAAGGGTGAGAAGGTTTGTCCTATTTAAGCAAAGAAAGACTTATAGATCACTCCCATCAACATTCATATTCTAGCTCTACAATTGTGAGATTTACCTGGCGCTTATCAGTACGTGTAGGGATTCCCCAAAGGTGAAATGAACACACCTATAGCTTTCCTTACACATTAAGTGTAGAAGCAGTTCGTTAGTTAGATGCTTGATTACGGTGCAATGGAAAATAATAGGCTTTTAAAACTTGTCTTTAGGTTGTAAAGAATTTTTAAGAAACCATCTAGAATATAGCAAAATAAAAGCTGAATTTAAATTTCACTCTAAACTCTGGAGTTCCATTGTTCACCCAATATCAATTCATTTATAAATCCGTTTGCTCCCTTTAAAATGTGCAGTAACTGGAACAAAAATGAAAAGTACAGAAATACCTGAGAAAATCTGAAATGCCAACCATATTAGAAGACTCAGGTGTTTGGGTTAATAGTTGAGAATATTGTGTCACTTGCATTTCCCAGTCACTTGTTGCCAGTCCTCATCAAATCTTAAAAGCTATCATCAATACTTGAATAGGGGCCACTGCACTACACAGTCACATCAAATAGGAAACAAAGATCACTGACAAAAGATCAACTCATGCCAAGGAAAATTCATTGGGTACAAAAAAAGATGCTCACTTCTTGGCTGTTTGTTTTCCTGGACAACATACTGGTTTTCATGGCAGTATTTTTTATTATTTGTCTACTGTTGGTCTTGCAACCCTAAGGAACTTTGAATTCCAGCACCTCAGCTCTATTTGACATAAAGCAAAGGTGTGGCAAGGCGTCTCCCGAATTCATTTCCCCACCATTGTCTCCCTCATAGTCTGAGCTCTTAGAACCATACAACAGCAATGGTTTTCAATCTCTTCTAGGTCTTTGCATGTTTAAAGAAATATTTTATATATGTTGTTAAAAACACCCGGACTTAAGAAACAGGTATTATTTTAACAAGTAAATGTTGACTGTCTGCTTTATGCAGTGCATTTTGCTACCTCCAGGGCTAAAACTTTTTTTTCCTCCAGCAAACAGCATTAATAGAAGTGACACCACCCAGTGAATTTTAGAAGTGGAATTTTCCTGATTATTTTATTCTCTTGATCAAGTTTCCATTTACTCACTTGCAAAAACTTTCAGAGAACATTGTTTATCTGCTCCCTAGAAAGATTGAACCTAATTTTCCTAGCTGCAAAGTGGAAATGGCATGATGATAATAGCTCACTGGTTTGTTGTCAGGATTAAGTTAGTTAGTATATCTGAAGTACTGTGAATGGGATCTGGCACACGAAAGATGTGTGTATTTATTGACATTGTTTTAGCCCGGGACTGCTAAGACACTGAGGCGCCCCATTAAGGTTCTGACATTTTATTTGGGAGGTGTAAGATAGTGAAGGTGAGATAAAAAGAGGCGAGGCAAGGAAAGAGCAAAGTAATATGACGTGCGGAGCTCCAAGCCAGGGAACACTTGACAGAAAGCTGCCAACAGACCAAGAGGACAGTCAGCAGATGATGTTTCCCACATACCACTTCTCCAGAGGACTGAAAAGAAGATCATAGCTTCATCCATGGGGAGAGAGAAAAGAAGAAAAATTAACCTGTGTAGTCCGTTCAACTTCCCTTTTTGCATTAAGCAACATGTTCATCCCTCATGGACTTGCAGACTGCTAAAGCTGATTCCTCTGCATCCTCTCAGGAAGGTGGATTCCACATCCAGTCCTGTGTGTTTCATATCTGCCTTTTCCTCTTATACTCTGGTTGCTATTAACTAACCAATACAGTGGGAATTAAAAGCAATACCAAAGTTGTATTTGAATCAGACTAGTTTTTTAAAGTTCTCAGTATAGTATAGTTGATAAAAACAAGAATTACAATTAGGCATTTTGGCTTCAGGATATGCTACTTGCTAGGTATACAAGATATTTCAGCTGTCTGAGTCTTGTTTCTTTATCTATAAAGTAGAAATATTAATATCTACTTCATAGGGCTATTATAAAGGGTAAATGAGCAGTAAAGTAATTAGAGCTGTGATTGGCATAAAAATGTTCAATAAATGTTTCCTACTGCCATAATTATCAATGCATACAATTGAGAAGATTGGGGAAACCCATTCAGACCCCTTTCTGTGAATGTACTAGAATCATACCAGAAGGGACACACCACAGCCTACTGCTACACAGGAAAAGTAAAATTGAATAATGACCATGATGGATTGGATCAACCTAGAAAGCCTAAATAAATAATTCAGAACTCAAACTATATTTTTTCCTCACTTCCTTGAATTATTCACAACATTGCCACTTCTCCCCACTTTAATTTGCCTTTATAGATAACCAACATAAAGTCACTTTCTGCACCCTGATTTTATTCTTTGACAGTCATATTCAAAAATACATCATCAGAATCTAAATGCATTTATATCAGATATTGTAAAATCCTATTTTATTCTGCCAAGGCAGAGTCAAATGAGAGTTTAAGGCCTGTAGGAGTATTCACTTCAACATATTCAATATGGACATTGCATTGAGCAATGATATCACTACCATGTTATTGATGGATGCCTTTGTATGAGACATTTAAATTTTTTAAACTGTCATCTTTCTTCAGATTGTGCTGTACATTCCCACAGGCCCTGCTTGCTTGAGACTTCAATTTGGTTATTATTTGATATTAAAACAAGCATGCTATACAAAAGACCTATGCTGCATCTAGACAACACATGTTAGATTCTTTTTTAACAGTACATCACTTAGGTAGAAACATTTTTAAAACAAGCTTTAATTTTCTTAACCTTTTGGTTAAGTTGAATGGTTGCAAATACAAGAGTCAAAAGTCCAACAGAAATTTATGTTTGGCTAAAATAGGTTTCTATGTTCCCACTGAGATAGGAAAATGTGAGTGCTTGATTTTGCACTCCACAGTGACTGTCCACTAATACATGAGTGTGCATCAAATTAGTATCCCCTCCTCCTAGAGAGAAGTGAGAGAAGTCAACAAAGGAATAGAAGCATTTTTGGATTAGGGAGAGAGGGTTGAGGAATCTTATCCATGTAAACATGTATCATTTTTATTGTTAGAAAGAAAAAACAAGAAAAACAATGTTTTTATGGTTGGTCTGAAAAAAAACCATATCTGTCCTTAAAAACACAGCTTATATATTCTTTCTCTATGGAATTTTTACTTACCTTTTCATTTATACATCACCTTAATTTTTTTTACTTCTTTGAACACTAATGTATTATGTACACCTGTCTTCAAAGTCCATTGTTACTCTGTTTTATACTGATTTAAATGAATTTCTTCCCCATTATCTGTTCAGATATCTATATTTAGTGAGTACCATGTGATAATTATAACACTCAATATAGGGCCATATAAGCAAATAAATAAATGACTGATCCCTCCACCACCTCCACCAAACGTTCACATTCCAGCAGACAATAAAAACCGTAAATAGCTACAGAACAGCAAAGAGCTGATGGGACCGCTAATTGAAAGCTAGATTTCAAGTTAACGTTTTGTAGAACTGATGAAGAGATGACTCTTAAGCATAAACCAGGGTGTTTGTTGTTTGATGTTTGGATCTTTGATATAAAAAGATGAAACAGATTGCATGAGGTTTGTGCTTTTTTTCTTTGGCTTTTTAAACAAAGTCACAATGTCAGCATCCTCCTTGGGCAATCACAGTCTCTCCTGCTTCATTATTTTGAATTTCTCTTTAACCCTTCTCCAATATCTTACTACTTTCCTCTTTATTTTCTACTGCTCTTTTGGAACAAAAGTCAGCAAATACAACCCATGGGTTTGTGACTTATTTTTCCATTGGAAATTAGAGTAGTTCCATCCATCATTTATATATTGTCTGTGAATGCTTTTGCTTTTACAATGGCAGAGTTGAGAAGCTGTGACAGATATTATGTGGCTGGTCCACAAGCCTAACATTTTTACTGTCTTTCCCTTTAAGAAAAAGTTTACTTATCCCTGCTCTAGAACAAGGGTTCTGTGAGGGTAGGGCCTACAACAGAATCAATTTTGTAACCTCATTACCATGCACTGGGATCAGGAATTCTTGACCTGAGATCAAGGTATAGATATAGATTTAGGTATAGATTTTAGAGATACATTAACTGTCAACAGTTGATTGGTGCATTACATATCTGTGAGTGTGTATATCCATTTGCATATGGTCATTTATGTTTATTAAGGAAATATTTCTAACTTGTTCATATTCTCCAAAGAGAATTCTTCTGGTATAGCCAAGTAAGTGCTATCAAAGTAAACCTACCATGGACAACAACTGTAAACTCTGGACAAAATATAAGAGACAGTTTCCTAAAGCCACTAAGAGTAAAGAAAAATAGGCAGACTTCCCTGAAAGGGAAGAGCACTCAGGAAGTTTCTCTCTCCCTCCTCCTCTCATTCCTTTTCTATCCATCTCTCTCCCTCCTCCCCCTGCCCTTCTTCTTCTCTACCTCTCTTTAAATGATGATATTCCACAGTGAGAGTTATAGAGGATGACTAAAGAACCAGAGGGACAGTGTTTGTGAAATCCACAATCTCTGGAAAGTTGGGGCACGGGGGTCATGGAAAGAAAAATAGAGAAATCCCCAAATACTCTTCTCAAATCTCCAGCTAATCCCTGAACCTTATGTATGTAGGGCAGACACCAAACAACCTAGATTAGAATAAAAAAACTGGTAGGAGATTATAGATACTGTACACAAGAGAGTTTATACTTTGAGTCCAACCAAGTTAATAACCTGCTAATGCAAAATTGTTTGCTCTTCTAAGAAATATAACAGAATCCGGAGTCTCTAACACATAATACCCATTATGTCCAGAATATAATTCAAAATTATTTCAATACTCAAAGACAAATGTGTGACCAATACTCAAGATAATAAAAAGAAAAATCCCCAAATTACATAAATATTGGAATTAACAATGACTTTACTTTCTTAATATTATTTTTAATGTTTGAAAGAGAGAGAGAGACAGAGCACAAGTCGGTGAGGGGGGGAGAGAGAGAGGGAGACACAGAATCCCAAGCAGGCTCCATGTTCTGCACTGTTAACACAGAGTCCAACATGGTGTTTGAACTCAAAAACTGTGAGATCGTGACCTGAGCCAAACTTGGACACTTAAATGACTGAGCCACCCAGGTGCCCCAACAATGACTTTAAAGCAGCTATAATAATTATGCTTAATAATAAAATAGAAAAATAGACTTATAATGAATAACAGTTGAGATCTCAGCAGAGAAAGACAAATAATAAAAAAAAGAATCAAATGGAAATTCTAAAACTGACAAATACAATATTTCAAAGAAATGCGTCTCCAAAACAGGAGTATCAGGGTGAATGACTTTCTGGCTGGTTTTGGAAAGGTAGCTGAGAGAAGAGAGGCCACAACCCAGATAAAGTAACCGAAAGAGAGATTGCCAAAAGCAAGGAGTCGGTTTCTTTTTTTTTTTTAATTAATTTATTTTTGAGAGAAAGAGAGAGACAATGGGAACAGGGGAGGGGCAGAAAGAGAGGGAGACACAGAATCCGAAGCAGGCTCCAGGCTCTGAACTAGCTGTCGGCACAGAGCCTGATGTAGGGCTTGAACCTACGAACCATGAGATCATGACCTGAGCTGAAGTCAGATGCTTAACTGACTGAGCCACCCAGGCGCCCCAGAAGTCTGTTTCTAAGACTTATATTCTACTGCTTTGTATAATTTGTCCACTAATAATTAGCTTTTGACATCCGTGCTTCTCCTCTCATTTTAGTGTGAATAATCTTTATCAAATGATTCCTTTGACGTGTCTTGTTAACACTAAGATAATGGTAAAATGATTAATGTTATTCAAGTCAGCACCTAGAAATTAATCTTGTTGAAATTAGTTGGTATAAATGTGACTGTCACAGGTATTTAAAAAGTCTGAAGGTAACTGTTTCTGATATGTCATGTCACTACCATTGATGTTTGAAGGAATTGTGGGGTCTGCTTTCTTGAAAGGCACATCTCATGGATTTGACACCCACTGATAGCAGTCGTAATTGTAGCACCTAAGGAAGGGATGTTGAATTTCAAGCATTTCCCCCCAAGTCCTCCTCCCTCACAGAAAATGAGATACATATTTTTTTAATGTTTATTTATTTGAGAGAGAGAGCACGCATAAGGGGCAAGTGGAGGAGTAACAGAGAGAGAGGGAGACAGAGGATCTAAAGCAGACTCTGTGCTGACAACAGAGAGCCCCATGCAGGGCTTGAACTCATGAACTGTGAGATCATGACCTGAGCCAAAGTCAGATGCTTGACTGATTGAGCCACCCAGGTGCTCAAAATGCATATTTAGAACATTAATTCTATTAATCTCTTGATTAATAATCTCTAGAATTAATTTAATTCTATTAAATCTAATAATCTCTTAACCTTAGGCTGTTATTCCAACATGTGACTTAAATAATGGGAATATTTAACATATGGTACTAAGTAGAAAACATGGTCTTTCTACCTTCATCCTAGCTCCCTTGGAAAAAGAATTTATAAGAGCTAAAAGATGAGATCTTAGACAAAGATTTAGTACCAATTATGGAAAATATGTTCATGAGGATACTGTTGTGTGTCAGTGCTTATAGTCGGCAGCAGGGGCATATAGAGAAATGAGACATAGTCCTGTCAAGTTCTCCCTTACTAGGGGAGAATGGAATCTAGTTTTTAAAAATTTACTAGCCAGATGTCTTCTATGTTATCTACAAACATTTGAATTAATCTTCACAAACATCTACATAAATTAGGAATTATATTTTGCATTTCAAATTGAGCCTTTGAATCTCTTTTCCATAGATAAGGAAGCTGAAGCTTGGAGAAGTTATGTAATTTTCCAAGATCATAGAGCTTTTAAGTCACAAGGTAAGGATTAAATTAAATGACTTAATAGAAAAATGATAATTCTTATATTCTGCCTCCTTTTTAGTGGGAATTGGTTTTACATTTAATCCAGTGTGCAGAGGTTGATTAAGAGAGTGAGAAAATATTACACCTCAGAAGGAAAAATCTCATCCATAGTTGAAATGTTACAGTGAAGTCAACTCTTCCTGATATAACTATTTACCATAGAGTTGACATCACTGTAACATTTCTACTATTTACCATAGTTATGTCAGGCAGGAAGCCTAACTAGCTGTGTGTGACAAACTGAAACCACAGTTCACCAACAAGTCTTATCATCTCTGTTTTGTGCTGGTCCAAAAACAACTATGGTGTTTGTCCAATTTAAAACTTCATAATAGAGAATATTTTTGTTTATATCTAACACACCCAGGTAAGTCTCCAGTTTGATAGAGAGGTACACAAACCCAGTGATAGCAAATGAAGAACACCTGCATAATCTGAGAATCTTTAAGAGCAGAAATTTTCAGCTGGGGTGAGATAGGAGGCACATTATGAAAGTATGAGCATTGTCTTTCATTGTGATGTGGGATACACAGAAGAGAAAGATTGATTGTTTTTCTGTTTATATACAAAGGGTAAAACATGCAGGTCTAGATAGAAATTTCAAGGTGGCTTGTCTAAACTCAGTGTAACATCTCTCTGTAATTATGACTTTTCCATCATGGAATCTTCTTTATCTTATCATGGAGAGGTATCCAATGAGACCAAGAGAAGTCACTTACTGAATGTGCTGTATAAATAAGATGCATATCTCGACAAACTTAGGCTTCTGACTTCTGAATATATAAAATTATATTAGCCTTTAGGGAGAGACAATGAAATAGTTGAAATCTAGCTTTTCTCATCAGAAGCTTCTGGTTTTACAGATTTAGTATAAGTGCATTTAGGCAGGTTATTTAATTTCTCTGACCCTCAGTGTCTTCACCAAATAGAACTGGTCCCAGAGTGCCTCACAATGTATTGAGCACATTTTGGTTATTACATTTTTTATGCTATCTGCATAAAAACTTACCTGGTGTGTCTGGAATCTTCAATATATTGCATCTTGGAATACAAATGTGAAGGTTTAAGAAAGTGTTTCCCTTATAATAGTTGCTGTCTATGGCGAGGCTGAGGATGTGTTTGAGTGTTGGAGAACTAGGAAGTGCCCTAGGAAGTGATTTACTTTCTTCACAAATTTAGGTGCTAGGGAATGGTAAGAACCACAGGGTAGCTGTAGAATTATACAGGACTGTGATGAACATATTTTTGATGTGGTTTGAAATATATAGCATTCATTAAACTGACCGCTGCCTTGAAAAGTCTCTAAGTTCTGGTTGGATTTGAGGAGCTTAAAAATGTGTCCTGGGTACCATGAGTTAAAACTAGTTTAATACCTGAGGGGTAATTATCTTGAGTCTGGCTCCTTGATGTAACCTTTACTTTACAAATTGGTAAGCAATGATTAGGGGCACATGCTGTTCCCTGGGGTCACCCAACTAAGCAGATAGTTAGGGGCTTAAAAACAGCACACATCACCAGTGTATACCCCCTGGCAAACGATGTATCTATCCAGAGGAAGGAATTTGTTTTTATGATTCACACATATGTGTCACATGAACTAAAATAGATCTGTGTGGGACAGTGCTTTCCTTTGCTTTACTTTCTTTGCAACATACAACAAATTAACTATGACTTTCAACATCTATGTATTTTGAGAAATAGTGTGGCTCAGAGTGGGTTATACCCGTTAAATTATAAGATTCTTGAGGATAAAAGCATACTCACATGCAGAGAGCTTTCCACACCATGAACAAATAAGCTCCATCTTTGAAGCACTGCTTATCAACGCCGAGGGTACAAAAGTCCAGTCATGAGGACTGCTCAATAACTCATAGTTCTGTTCCTAATGAGTAAACCAGTGGCTATGTTATAAAGGAGAACATAGCTAACATCATAAAAGGGGTACTGAAAATTCTGAGCATTCTCAGAAGGTCATCCATGCATTCTGTGCAAATGGCAAATCTCAAATAAAGTGCCTTAGTTGTGGATCAGTATTGCAAGGAACCCCACGTCTTTTCATTTCAATCTCCCTTAGCTAGCTCATGCTGTTGATGCTGGTCTTCATGTTACACATGAAGCAGAGCACAATTAGGAGACAGTTGGATAATACAAATTAATTTTTAGTTCATATCTTCTGGTAAGAGGAGCCTCCTTAAATGTGTTACCAAAAGCCCTGAACCTTCACAGGAGGAAAATCTTCAAAGGTTTTAACAGAAAATTATCACCATTATTGCTAATTTTAGATGATACTGCTTTCTCCTTATTTATATTGTATCTTGATTATTTGGAGAATGTAAAACAATATTTGCATATATAAGATCTCCATCATAAGTTTGGTTTCAAATATGACTCCTCAACGTAAGCATAAAAGCCTATATGCTCTTCACCCCCAAATTTTAATACAAAGATTGTCTTTTGAAAACCAGTCCACAGCATTTGTGGAGAAATGTCCATCGTTGCAAATTAATAATAAATTCTGCTTATGCTTTTTAAAGCAACATTAGTCATAGTTTAATCAAGTAGTGAGGGATTGTAGAAGCCAAGATGCCATATTAAGTGAAATGATTTTTTTGTTTTTTGAGGAGCTTTAACATCTACTGTCTTGGCAATTTTTGAATATGAAACACAATATTATTAATGATTGTTACCATGGTGTATATCATATCCCCCTGATTTATTTATTTTATAACTAGAAGTTTGTACATTTGGACCCACTTCACCATTTCATCCAACCCCCACCCTTGGAAATCACCAATCCGTTCTCTATATCATGATCTTGGCTTTTTGCTTGTTTATTGATTTATTTTTAGATTCCACATATAATTGAGATCATGTGATGTTTGTCTCTCTCTATCTGAATTATTTTACTTGGCATAGTGCCCTAAAAGACCAGCCATGTTGTTGCAGATGGCAAGACTTTATTGTTTCTTCTTTATTTATTTTGAGAGAGAGAGAGAGAGAGAGAGAGAGAGAGTGTGTGTGTGTGTGTGTGTGTGTGTGTGTGTGTGTGTGTGTGTGTGAGTGTGAGAGAGAGAGAGAGAGAGAGAGAGAGAGAGCGAGCGAGCATGGGAGGGACAGAGAGAGAAAGAAACCTAAGCAGGCTCCCCACTGTAAGCGCTGACCCCCACATGGGCCTCAAATTCATGAACCAGGAGATCATAACCTGAGCCAAAATCAAAAGTCAGATGCTTAACCTATTGAGCTACCCAGGTGCCCCAGGATTTCATTCTTTTTTGTGGTTGAATAATATCCCATTGTATATGCATATTATATCTTCTTTATTTATCCACTTATGGACACTTTCTTGTTTCTGTATCTTAGCTATTATAAATAATGCTGCAATGAATATGGGAGTGTGTATATCTTTTCAAGTTGGAGTTTTCATTTTCTTTATATAAATACGAAGCAATGGAATTGCCAGATTATATGGTAGTTCTATGTTTAGTTTTTTGAGCAAACTCCATACTGTTTTCCACAGAGGCTGCACTAACTTATGTTCTCAGCAACAGTGCACGAGGGTTCGCTTTGCTCCACATCCTTGCCAACGCATATTTCTTGGATTTTTTTTATAATAGCTGTTCTAACAGGTATGAGGTGATAGCTCACCAGTGTTTTGACTTATATTTCCCTGCTGATTAGTGATATTGAGTATCTTTTCATGTGCCTGTATGTCTTTTTTTGGGAAAATGTCTATTCATATATTTGGCCATTTTAAAATCAGATTGTTTTGGATTTGTTTGTTTTGACTACTGAGTTGTATGGGCTCTTTATGTACTTCTATATTAATCCCTCATCAAATATATCATTTGTAAATACTTTCTCCCATTTATTAAATTGCCTTTCTGTTTTGTTAATGGTTTCCTGGTTTTTCAGAAAAATTTTAGTGGATGTAATCCCACTTAGTTATTTTTGTTTTGGGCATCAGATCCAAAACAAAAAAGATCGTGGCCAAGACTTATGTAAAGGGATTTGCTGCCATTTTTTTTTTCTTTTGGATTTTTATAATTTCGGCTCTCAGGTTCAAGTCTTTAACATTTTGAGTTAATTTTTCATGGTGTAAGACACTGGTCCAAGTTTACTCTTTTCCATACGGTTGTCCAATTTTTCCGACACCATTTATTGAGAAGGCTGTCCCTTCCTCATTGTATATTCTCAGCTTCTTTGTTGTAAATTAATTTACCATATATGCATGGGTTTATTTCTGAGATCCATTGTCTTCCATTGATCTATATGTCTGTTTTTGTTCCAGTACTCTACTGTTTTGATTACTAGATCTTTGTACTATAGTTTAAAATCAGAGTGTAATGCCCTGGCTTTGTTCTTCTTTTTCAAGATTGCTTTAGCTCCTGAGGGTCTTTGTATCATTCCATACAAATTTTATGATTGTTTATTGGAATGCTGTTTTTGAGTCTCAAAAACAGCTGTGCTGTATACCACTGTACAAAACTTTTCTCACTATCTCCAAAAACTATCCCAGAAGTGAATGATTTTAGCAAGAGAAAAATTTATGTTATAGGTCCATTCCAGATAATGTGTAGATCCATAACAAATTGATTTTATTGGGGCAACTGTATGTATAGAGCTTTCTTGCTTATTTATAAAAGATGGAAGTAGAATTTAAGAAGCCAGCCATAAGGAAAAAAGATAATAAAAGAAAGAGGAAAAGAGGTCAAGCAAGAAGGATATGTGGATGTTCCTACAGAAGCAGATGATGGATAGAATCCAGACTTAAAGAGTTAAAAAATATTTAGGCTATATTCTGTATTTTGAGTGTCCAAATAACTGGAAAGAATTCTTTTCAACAGTGAATTGAGCCATATATCTTTGTAGCTATTACAGGAGCATGATGGCAGAGTATCACTTCACAGAGTATAAATACAAGGGAAAAAATTAGACCAAATTTATTGGGCATTGAAGACTACCCCTACAAGCTTTATTCTAGCCTTATGTAATATATCCTATATCCCACTGGGACCTTGGGCTGCCGCAGCAACAGCATATGGGTCCAAGGGAATCTTTTTCCATAAAGTCTAGAAATTCTTCCAGAATTTTTTCTTGACCATTACATGGGTGGAAATAAGCTACTGGAATCCCAAAGTGTAGAAATGATGATGTAGCTTGACCTAAACTGGCAAAAACCGAGACAGGCAGCCTTCTAAGAAATTCAGGGCTTATATGCTTTGATTAGCTCTACTACAATGCACTCTGGTGGAAGAAAAATTACTAACAAAATCTAAGCTTGACATTGGTGACAGAATTCAACGAAAAGTAGGCTGATATGCTAAATATTTAATACCTCTTGAATTGTTTTTGATCTCTCAATCACACTGGCTAGTCAACTGTTCGCTCTTTTTAGCTTTTTCTTCCAATATTTTATTAACTTCTTTTTTTTTCCTGATAAGATATGATGTACTCACAGTATAAAGGGAAATACTGGCAAAAATAATTTAAAAGCAAAATAGCCATAAATTTATCTATTTGAGGTAAGCAACACAACTGTTACCTTGAATATGAAAGTTTATATCTCTCATTTTTATAAGGTACTTAGATTATGAGAATTTCCTTATGTTTCAAAACAACATTTTAATGTCTGCAAAGTATCTCATGATACCATTTACCATAAATTATCTAAAAAATTTCTATATTTAGAACATTTATGGTTGTTTCCAGATTATTTGCTTATGAGTTATATAAAAATAATTCTTCATTATACATAAATACATAAACTCATATCTGAGTTATTTCATAAACTCCCAACCCAGGACTGTTTCAAAAAGCATGGTCTTTTTTAAGTATCTTAAATTAGGAAGTGGGGCTATTAAAGCTATTAAAGCCAAAGAGTGAGTTGGAGACAACTCAGCAGCATAGTGATCAGTGGTGGATACACCAAGCTCCAAGTATCATAAGTGTTACCTGCTATGTCTATTTGTATTTATGAAATAAGAGCTTTATGAATCTATCCAAATGAGAGAAAGTATGACAATTTCTGCTCATTGCTTTGGTACTTTTGTCTGTTTTTGTATAGTGTGATTATCACACCAATTCCAGTGTTTCTGTTTTTTTGTTTGTTTTTACCTATACCAAGCAGTTCTCCAATTTAACACAGTTTTGATCCTAACTACCTGGAGAGAGTGCCATATTTCACAGGTTAAGAGGTTAGTCCCTAGAGGACTGCTGCATCCTTTCTTCAGACATGTCATAAATCTAAGCTGTCACTGGACTTCTGACCAACTGTCTGTAAATCAGGAGTTCCCATTGATTTGAATAATTTGCTAGAAAAGCTCACAGAATTCAGACATTTTACCCATTATGTTACCAGTTTTCCATAAAAGGAAATAACTGGGAACAATCAGATGGAAGAGATGCATAGGTCAAGGTATGGGTAAAGAGGTGTGGAACTTCATGCCCTCTCCAACTGTGCCATTATCTGTGAATCTCACCAACCTGGAAGATCTCTGAATACCATCCTTGTGGGTTATATGAAGGCTTCATTACATAGACATGGTGAGTTAAATCACTGGCCATTGACAGTTGGCCTCAATCTCTAGTCCCTTTCCTCTCCCCAGATGGGGTGTTGGGACTGAAAGTTCCAACCCTATAATTACATTATTGGTTCCACATAAATGCTTTCCAAAACTCACTTTATTAGCAAACACAAGATCTCTTTATGTTGTTCACCACAGGAAATTTCAACGGTTCTAGGAGCTCTGTGCCAGGAACAGAGAGAAGATCAAATACATATCTGTGTGATTTGTGTATAAATCACAATATCACACATAGCCAAACAAATTTAAACCTCCTTCAAGTTTTATAAATTTTATGTCAGAGTGGTTTTGTCTGTTTGTTCAAGTATCTCTAACGTCAGGCATATGCAACTTCCCACGTGACTCACATTGACTGACTGCCTACTCTTTGCCAAGTAGTTCCCATAGTTATTTCAGCTCCCTTGTTCTGACAGCTGTGCCAAGTACATGGGGATAGAGACCTCATCAGGTGATCCTAATAGTGACCCTAGTAGGTGATTTTATGGACCTATGGTCATGCAAATACCTCTGAATGGCATATTCTTTCCCCTTGTCTTACTACCCATGTAGTTAGATTTTCTTCATTTACTTCAACCAAAACAACATATTGAAACAAACTGAAGGCAGAAATAGATACGGGTCCAGCTGAGGTTAAAAAGATATAAAACAATGCTACTCTTTTCACTACTTGTTTGCTTAACTATAGTTTTTTCATATAACTGCATTATTAATGTTAAGATATAACTGGTTTACATGAATTAAGGAATAAATCAGTTTCTTTTCAGGGTTAATTTCTAAATTCGTAAATATCAATAGCCATAACTCACATGAACAAAATCTTCTTTGGGGTCCTCAATTTTTAGCCTAAAGAGGTTTTGTGAACAAACTTTTAGAAACACCTTTTTAAAATGTATGAGAGATTCGATACTCTGTAATAGTGATTGAAGAGATATGTGAAAATACAAACTGAAACATCAGGTCATTGATGTTATGTTGAAATTGGAGACACTAAGCAAACATGTTCATGGGCATGACATTCTTAGAAACAATGAATAATGTCAGTCTGTACGAAGGAAAAGGCAGGGAGCTAACAAATGCCAAGAAAAGTAGACCTGGTTGGTGGCAAATCTAATTACCAAATCAAATTGGATTCACTTGGTCTTGTTATACTATTCCAAAAGATAAAAGTATTACTATTTTCAAAGGGAAAATAATGAAGTTAATTTGAATTTCACTTAATACCGAAATGAATTTATTATGCCCAGTAAATACACTAATCATCAGAATTATGTTTCAAGAGGCTGCTTTAACTGGGTTAATAAAATGTACTATTAACATTTCTAGAACTTTTTAAGAAACTTCAAATAATATCAAAGTCAAATCATGTTCTCTGCCCATAAAAACTTACACTGTACCTTTCCCAAAAATGGGATACCACATGAACTTTAATAGATTTCTATAATTTTATGTGCATAGAAAGCCACTTAGAACACTATCTATATTTATAATGAAAAAGTAAAAATCTCTGGGTTCAGGTTTCAGAAAGACTGGAGGATTCCAAAGCATAAAAAATATGATAATTCTGAAGCTTAAGGAAGATATAGTCATAGATCTATTTTGGATAATTACAGGATAACTTTTGTTGGTCATCATTGTTTACTGAAATATATTTTAGTACAACCTTTTCACAAGACTGATTCTCTCAGCCTCTTTGGTTCTGTATTTGGGTTCTATGGTACAAAGCCAGCTTTAAGAATATAGGCAGAGTTGGTGCAACTAAAGAGTACCACTGAAATATTTTCTGTGGTGGTCATAGTATAAATATTTTTCAAAATTGTACAGATTATTTCCAATAGGGGTAGGACACTTAAACATTCAACATTTGTTATTAAAATGTATATATAATTGCAAATTATAAAAACATTTTCAAAAATCTGTACATATTCTTGGGGTTCCTGGGTGGGTCAGTCAGTTACCCATCAGACTTCGGCTCAAGTCACGATCTTACACTTCGTGAGTTTCAGCCCCACATTGGGCTCTGTGCTGACAGCTCAGAGCCTGGAGCTTACTTTGGATGCTGTGTCTCCCTCTCTTTCTGTCCCTCTCCTGCTTATGTACGCGCGCTCTCGCTCGCTCGCTCCCTCTCTCTCTCTCTCTCTCTCTCTCTCTCTCCCCCTCTCTCCCTCTCTCTCTCTCTCCCTCTCCCCCTCTCCCTCTCCCCATCCCTCTCTCTGTCTCTCTCTCTGTCTCTAAAATATAAATAAAGCTTTTATTTTTTTTAAGAAAAATCTATCTATATTCTTGAGATAGTCCCCCAAACAAATGGAACATGTCATTGGTAGCTTACTGGGGGAAGCTGAAGGGGAAAAGAGAAAGTCTGATATTCAGGGCATATGGCACTGTCCAATGTGAAGCTGAGGGATTTCTAGTTTTACTCACTTTGGTCTGATTTGGTCTGTGTTTAAAACAGAAGATTCAGGGGTATCGGGGTGGCTCAGTCAGTTAAGCCTCTGATTTTTGGTTCAGGTCATTATCTCATGGTGTGTGAGTTCAGGCCTCATGTCTGGCTCTGTGCTGACAGCTTAGAGCCTGAAGCCTGCTTCAGATTCTGTGTCTCCCTCACTCTCTTCCCCACCCCTGCTCACACACACACACTCTCTCTCTCTCTCTCTCTCAAAAATAAATATACATTTTTTTTAAAGAAAAACAGAAGATTCACAGTTGGTGAGCTGGACTGAAATTAGTCGTACAACATCCCATTGCTTTATTCATAAAAGTGAAAACTGGTAATAGCTGAAATGTCAAAAGAGGGAAAAAGTAAAGTGCAGTAGAATTGTATGGCAGAAGAGCAGTTGCCAAATAATAATGATGCTCATCAAATAATTTAATATTATTATAATAAATTTATATAATACATGAAAGAGAAAAAAGTACACAAATGAAAATATTAAATTTCTATAAACTATAGCACATAGAGTCAATTGATACACATCTAACACATGAATATTGTTACATCATTGAGCATCTTTCAGTTGTTAAGTATAAGAAACAAGTTCTACTTAAAATGAAGATGAGTATGTTGAAGTAAATGGAGTACCTCATCAAATCTGTGAAAGGATAGAAATGCAGTCAGTATCAAGAAACAGGGCAGGAGAAATTATGGAAAAAATGTTTAGGGATTATACTTAATGTTTATTTTCCAAACATTTTCTCTTTTTATTCTATTTTATTTTTTATTTTATTTTAGATAGAGAGTGTGAATGGGAGAAAGGCAGAGAGAGAGAAAGAGTCCTATGCAGGCTCCACGTCAACTGTGGAGCCTGCCACAGTACTCAATCCCATGACCCCAGAATCATGACCTGAGCCCAAGTCAAGAGTTATATGCTCATCCGATTGAGCCACCCAGGCACCCCAAATATTTTCCCTTCTTAAGATTCAACTCAAGGGAGATCATGAGTGAATTTGTATGGGTCATGTGCATACATCTTAAAAAAGAGGTAACTTGATTCACAGCTCTACCAAGAAAACATTGAATAGGGAAAAGGGCAAGGGATTAAGAAATGAAACATTTTGTCTACTAGAGAAGAGAAGAAATAATGTGTGTAGGTTGGAATCACATGTCTTACACACACTTATGCAATGATTCCAATAACAGTAATTACCGCTTGTTGAATGTTTACTGCATGCTCAACACTTCTTCGGTTTCCCTGCATTGCATGGATACTCTTATTTTAATTTCTCAATATTTAAAGATAAGTTTTGTTACTAATTCCAGTTTACAAAGGTAGAAACTGATGGTTACAGAAGGTTAAATAGTCTAATGTCATCCAATGAGAATATGGAATTTGATTTGTGGCTGGCTAGCTATAAAGCTCATGAATTGGACTGTCAGAAAATATTGTAGATGAGAATTCTTTTTATCATTACTTCAGTTTTAATTTCTGTCACTGCTACTTGACTAAAACAAACAAGGGGCTAAATATTAGTGCTTAATGCCTTTTTCACTTAAGCAACACTTCTATACTCTCTTACCCAAGAAAAATGTGTTTATTTCTAAATATAGATTTAATTCAACAAGGGTAATTTTTTAAATATCCACTTGAAAATATTTGAATTTTAGCTTTAAAGTAACATATTAAGCATATTTCAATTGTTTTAGTAGGATAAAAGGATAGAGTTTCAATCATAATACATTTCAATTAGTCATGAAGAATAACCACAGAATCCTAGTAATGAATGGGTATTCCTGAAGAGTTGATTTCTTCCAAGCCAATGGAATTTTCAGAGCTTTGACTAGAATAAGAAAATATTTTTCACTCCAGTAGTCTTAGGCAGACACCATTCCCTAGACATTTTATTTCTTATCTCCAGGATTGTTTTCTCAATTTTTAATACTAGTTTTGTTTAGTTTAAGCAACTGGAAATCTCAAAATTTCCCCCAGTTCAAATGTTGAAACTCACTTAAAATGTCTTCAACTTGAATTACTGAAATATCAAATGGTTAACTTGCATAAGAATCATCTTGTGAGCTTATTTTTTATTGAGTTATAATTGTCATGTAACATTGTTAGTTTCAGGTGTATAACATAATGATTCTATTTTGTATATATTGCAAAATGCCCAGCACAGTAATTCTAGTTTACCATCCATCAGCATAGACAGTTGTATTTTTTTCCTTATGATGAGAACTTCTAAGATCTATTCTCTTAGAGACTTTTATATATGAAATAGAGTATTAGTAACTATTATGACCATGCTATATATTACTTTCCCATGACTTATTTATCTTATAACAGCAAATTTATACCACTTGACCACCTTTAACCTTTTACCCACACCCTACCTCACTGCCCCGGCAACCACCAATTTTTCTCTGTATCTATGAGCTTGGTTGTATATATATATATATATTTTTAAATTCTATACACACGTGGATTCATACAGTTTATTTTTCTGTAAAACTTATTTTACTTAGCACAGTGTCCATAAGGTTCATTGACGTTACAAATGGCATGATATCATTATTTTTCATGGCTGAATAAAACCCCATTGTGTATATGTGTGTGTATACATGCATTTATATACCACATTTTCTTTATTCAACCATTGATGGACACAGGCTGTTTCCATAACTTGATTATTGTAAATAATGCTGCAACAAATATGGGGATACAGATATGTTTTCGAGTTAGAGTTTTTGTTTTCCTCAGGTAAATACAAAGAAGTAAAATTGTAGTATGTTATTTCTGTTTCAGGTTTTTTTGAGGTGTTTTTGTACTCTTTTCTGTACTGGTTTCTCCAATTTACATTGTCACTAACAGTCACAAGTGTTCCCTATTATCCACATACTTGTCAATACTTGTTATTTCTTGTCTTTTTGTCTTAGTCACTTTAACAGATGTGAGGTAATATCCTCACTGTTTTGATTTGCATTTACCAGATAATTGCTATGTCATGAACCTATTGACAATCTGTATATTATCTTTAAGAAAATGTCTACTCAGATCCTTGCCAATTTTTTAACTGGATTTTTTTTGCTACTATATGAGGTGTATAAGTTCTTTATCTATTTTGGACATTGACTGCTTATTAGATACATAATTTGCAAATATTGTCTCCCATTTAGTACATTGCATTTTCATTTCATTGGTTTCATATTTCATTGCTGTGAAAAAACTTTTTTTTAATTTGGGGTTGTCTCACTTGTTTATTTTTGCTTTTGTTGCCTTTACTTTTTTTAATATTTATTTATTTATTTGGGGGGAGAGAGTGAGAGCAAGAGAAAGACAGAGAGTGCATGCAAATGTGAGATGGGAGGGGCAGAGAGAGAGGGAGAGAGAGAATCTCACGAAGGCTCCACACTGTCAGCACAGAGCCCAACACAGGGATTGATCTTATGAAATGTGAGATCATGACCTGGGCTGAAATCAAGAATTGGCTACTACAACTGACTGAGACACCCAGGCACCTGTGTTGCATTTGCTTTTGTTGTCAGACTCAAAATATTATTGCAAAGGCTATTGCCAAGTTGTTTACTACCTATGTTTTCTTCTAGGAGTTTTAGGTTTCAGGTCTTAAAATCAAAATTGTAATCCATTTTGAGTTCATCTTTGTATGTGGTCTAAGGTAGTGATCCATATTCACTTTTCTGAATGAGCCTGTCCAATTTTCACAACATCATTTGTAGAAGACACTTTTCTTTTCTTATTGTACATTCTTGCCTCCTTTGTCATAAATTACTTGGCCATATATGTGTTAGTTTATTTCTGGGTATTCTATTCAGTTCCATCGATCTCTGTGTGTCTGTTTTTATACCAATACCATACTGTTTTGATAACTATAGCTTTGTATTATGGTTTAAAATCAAGGACCATGACGGCTCTGTCCATTGTTCTTTCTCAGGATTGATTTGGATATTTGGGGTCTTTTGTAGTTTCATAAGAATTTTACGTTTCTTTGTTCTATTTCAGTAAAATATGACATTGGAAAATTAATAGGGATTGTACTAAATCTTTGATTGCTTTGAGTAGCATGGACTTTTAACAATATTAATTATTCCAATCCATGAGTATGGAATATCTTTCTATTTATTTGTGTCGTTTGATTTCTTCAATCATCATTACAGTTTTCAGTGAATAGGTGTTTTAACTCTAGATAAACATATTCCCAGGTTCCATAAAACCATCTTATGGCTTTACATCAATACATCAATCAGTAATTTTTAAGTTTGTTTCTTTCAAGTGTAAGAGTTCAAACTTTGACATCTATGTTAAAGTTTAGCCCTAAAATGGAAAAAAAAAATCTGTTGCTAGGTATCTTATTCTTTTTGATGCATTGTAAATGGGATTATTTTATAATTTCTCTTTTTGATAGTGTATAGAAATGCAACAGATTTTTGTATGTTGATTTTATAGTCTGCAATTTTACTGAATTTGTTAAAATATTTTTAGTGCAGTCTTTAGAGTTTTGTAAATATAGTATATGTCATCTATGAACTGTGAAAATCTTACTTCTTCCTTTCCAGTTGGATACCTTTTACGTCTTTTTTTTGACTATTCTAGCTAGAACTTCCAATAGTATGTTGAGTAAAACTGATGAAAGTGGACATTCTTGTTTTGTTCCTTATCTTAAAGGAAAAGCTTTCAGCTTTTTATCAGTGAGTATGATGTAAGCTTATGGCCTTTGTTTATTATTTAAAATTTTTTAAATGTTCATTTTTGAGAGAGAGAGAGAGAGAGAGAGAGAGAGAGAGAGAGAGAGGGAGGCAGAGAGGCAGAGAGGCAGAGAGGCAGAGAGGCAGAGATAGAGAATCTGAAGCAGGCTTCAGGCTCGAGCTGTCAGCCCAGAGCCCAATGCAGGGCTCAAACTCACAAACCATGAGATCATGACCTGAGTTGAAGCCAGACACTTAACTGAGTGACCCAGGTGCCCCTGGCCTTTGTTATTTAAGATATATTCTCTCTCTACCATCTTTGTTGAGAGTCTTTATCATGAACAGATGTTGAATTTTGTCACAAGCTTTTTCTGCATCTACTGAGATGATATGATTTTTATCTTTCGTTTTGTGAATGTGGTATATCATATTTATTGATTTGCATATGTTGAACCATTATTATATCCCAGGAATAAATCCTACTTGAGATGATATATCAGTCTTCAAATGTGTTGTTGAATTTGGTGTGCTTATATTTTGTTGAAGATTTTGGCGTCTATGTTCATCAGAGAAACTGTCCTGTAGTTTGCTTTGCCTGTGCCATCCTTGTATGTTTTTGGTGTCAGGGTAATTCTGACCTCATAAAATAGGTCTGGAAATGTTTCCTCATCTCTTTTTAAGGGGGGAGAGTAAGTTAGAGGATTATTATGAATCCTTTAAATGGTTTCTAGAATTGACCAGTGAAGCTTTATAGTCCCAGACTTTTGTTTGTTGGTATGTTTTTGATTATTGATGCAACACCTTTACTAGTAATCAATCAGTTCAGATTTTTTATTTTTTAAATGATTCGTTCTTGGTAGGTTGTACATTTTTAGGAATTCATTTGTGTTTTGTAAGTAGTCTACTTGGTGTATAGTTGTTCATAGTAGTCTCTCATGGTCCTTTGTATTTCTGTACTTTCAGTTGTAATGACTATTGTTTTATTTTAAATCTGTATATATGAGTCCTCCCTTTTATTTTTGTTTCTTTTCCAAGAACCATTTCCTAGTTCCATTGATCTTTTCTATTGTCTCTGTAGTTCCTGAACTTTCCTCTTACAACTGCTTTTGCCACATCCTGTAAGTTTTGGTATGTTGTATTTATATTTTCATTTGTCTCAGGATTTCCCCCCTCTTATTATTTCTTTTTGACCCATTTTTTTTTAAATAGCATGTTGTTTAATCTTCACATATTTCTGAATTTTCAGTTTTCTTGTAATTGATTTCTAATTCCATACCATTGTAGTAGGAAATGATGCTTCGTATGATTTCAGTCTTTTAATTTGTTGAGGCATGTGTTGCGGCCCAGCATATTAATACCCTGGAGAATAGTCCAGGTACATTTGAGAGGGATATGTATTCTATTGCCTTTAGATCAATGTTATGTACATATCTGTTAAGTCCATTGGGTCCAATGTATTGTTTAAGGCTAATGTTCCTTATCAATTTCTGTATGGATAATATCATTGATGGAAGCGAGGTATTAGAGTCCCTTAGTATTATTGGATTGTTGTCTAGTCCTCCTTTTAGGTCTGTTAATTATTGCTTTGTATATTTTGGTGTTCTTATGTTGGGTGCATGTATATTTTAAAACATATATCCTCTTGTTGGGTTGATCCCTATATCATGTCATGACATCTTTGCCCATTATTGCAGCCTTTGTTTTGAATCTATTTGTTCCGTGGGCATCTGGGTGGCTCCGTCAGTTAAGTGTCCAGCTCTTGACTTTGGCTCAGGTCATGATCTGACAGTTAATGAGTTCAAGCCCCAGATTAGGAATTTATTCTCTCTTTCTCTCTCTCTCTCTCTCTCTCTCTCTCTCTCTCTCTCTCTCTCTCTCTCTCTCTCTCTCTCTCTCACCTGTCCCCTACTTGTGTGCTCTGTTCTTTCTCTCAAAATAAATAAACTTAAAAAAAATAAAGTCGAATTTATCCAGTATAACTATACCCTCATTTTCTTTTAGTTTCCGTTTGCATGGAATATCACCTACTATCAGTTTATTTTCAGTCTGTGTGTGTTTTTAAAACTGAAGCGACAGGCAGCATATGGATGAGTCTTTTTCTAAAAATCCATTCAGCTACTCTTTGTCTTTTGATGAGAGAATTTAATCTATTTACACTTAAAATAATTATTGATAGCTATGTACTTAATGCCAATTTATTAGTTGTTTTTTGTGTTTTGTAGTTCTTTTGTGTACCTATCTACTCCTCTTACTCTCATCTTCTGTGGTTTGATGGTTTTATTTCTTGGCAAACTCACATGCCTTTCTTTGTATCTTTTTTTTATATCTACTATAGGTTTTTGCTTTAAGGTTATCATGAGTCTTACATATAACAGCTTATATTTTCTACAGTCTATTTTAAGTTCATATTTTTGATGCCACAACTTACATCTTTTTAGCTTGTATATCCATTAAGTAATTATTGTAGTAACAGTTAATTTTACTATTTCTTTTAACCTGTACCAGCTTTTATATGACTAATCAACTCCCTATGTGAAGTTTATAGTTTCATGTTTTCTTTCTACTAATTAACACCTTTAAATCTTAAAAATAAACAAAACAACTCTTTTTAATATTATCTGTAAGGCTGCTTGTGATAAACTATTTTAGTTTTTTTTGTTGTTGTTGTTGTTGTTGTTTTTTTGGTCTGGGAAACTTTTTATGTTTCCTTCAATTGTGAATTACAACTTTGCCAGATAGAGTATTCTTTGAGAATTTTATTATTTTTCTTTCATCACTTTGAATATATTGTGCTACTACTCCCTTCTGGTTTGCAACATTTCTGCTGGAAGGAAGGAAGGAAGGAAGGGAGGGAGGGAAGGAAGGAAGGAAGGAAGGGAGGGAGGGAGGGAGGGAAGGAGGGAAGAAGATGATGATAGTCTTATAGGAATTTTCCTAGGTGTAACATTTTTTTTTCCTCTTGGTGCTTTTAAGATCTCTCTTTGTCTTTAACTTTAAAAAATTTTAATTATAATTTGTCTTGGTGTGGGTTTCTTTTGGTCCCTTTCTATTTGGAAATCTATGTGCTTCCTAGATCTAGATGCCTATTTTGTCATCCAGGTTAGAGAACTTTTCAGCTGTTATTTGTTCCAATACTTTTTCTGCCTCTTTCTTTCTCTTCTACAGGGGCCCCTATAATGTAAATATTACTCTGTTTGATGTTGTTCAATAAGTCTCTAATACTATCTTCACTTTTCTTTTCATTATTTTTTCTTTTTGTTGGTCTGATTGGGTGAGTTCCACTGCCCCACCTATGGATTCACTGCTCCTTTCTTCTCCTTTAGTCTACTATAGAATCCCTCTGGCTTATTTTTTATTTAGTTACTGTATTATTCAGTTCAGTGACTTACATGCGGTACTCTCTTATATTTTCTCTTTGCTGAAGTTCTCACAGCTTCCATAAAGTATTTTCCCAATTTTGATGATCATCTATTTGAGTATTACTTTGAACCCTTTATTAGTTAAATCACTCGTTTCATTAGTTTTCCTCCCCCTTCCCCATGTTTTATCTTGTAATTTCATTCAGAATATTGTAACAGGGTGATGATAAAGACCACCAAACGCTGAATAGAAGCGAGGCAAGATTTCATTTACAGCCAGGCCAAACCTGATCTCCCTGGTGTTAAGGAGCACAGAATGGCCCCGAACAAAGGTGGCAGTGAGCTTATATTGACTTTAGCAAGGCATCAAACGTCATCATTTAGTTAACCAATGAAAGTTTACAGCATTTCAGGACACCCAGTCACATTTTTACAAACAGACAGTAGTTCTGGCGGGACCCTATCAGTTTTAAAGTTCTTTGTCTTAAGAGGGTCTTGGAATGACCAATTATAGTCAGGCAGTCCAGGTCCTGTGAGACAGTGACTATGTGACTTCCCACACACATGCTTTGTCTTGTCAGCTTCAAACAGGGGGGTGGGAGTGTAACTTATGATCTAAGTTGTCTGTTTAGAAAGCAGGCGAATTTTCAGGCGAGGTTAGCACCTTCTGATAATTCCAACAGAGAGCCACATAGTGGTCACCACATAGTTAGAACAGTGAACAGAGAGCTACATTTGCAAAGCAATTTACAGAAGCCAAAACAGCAAGTTAATGATTTTCAGTGTTTCTCAGTTTGCTAACCTACAACACTCATGTTTTTAGTTGTTTTTTTCGGAGGAAGTAGTTCCATATGTATTTATAGATTCACTATGACTGTGGGAAGAGTTGGGTTCAGGATCTTTCTATATTACCCTCTTGAATCTTTTGTGATCATCTTTAAAAAGTAAATCCTGGTCCCCAGCTTTAGAGATCTGATTACTTAGGTCCTAGTCAGTGCTCAGGTATATATATTTTACGTGGTGAGCCAGTTGATTCATATGGTCTCTGGACTCCATTATAAACGACACCAGCTTTTATGGTAGTCTAAATGCATACGGAGAAACATTCTCTCTCCCTTTCCTGGGAGGGGAGGTTGGGCAGGCAATTGCAGGAAGAAGAGAAGATAGTTTTCTTCTGAAAACATAATAATAGACCCCATGGCAAGTATAATGTCATTTGCTAGTGGAAGAAGTTAGTGGAATGCTTTTAGCAAGATGTACCCAATCTGTTTAGGAATGCTTATGGTAAACAAACCTAGAATACTATGGATTTATGGAACATGGCTTTCTAGAAAATATCTATGTAACTATGTGAGTATAAAATTGAAATTGTGACTACAGCACAGCTTCTTTTCATGTAAATAATGTAGCCACATAAATTACTTAATGGCCTCATGTATTGCACTGGACCAGAGTACATCATAACTCGGCAAGAAAGGTCTGAGAAGCTGTGTCGACAATTTTATACTTCTCTTTATTACATGTACATCATGATACATTTTGTTTTAATTTTAGTATTTATTTAAACTCCAGTTAACGTAGACTGTAACATTAGTTTCAGATATACAGTTTAGTGATTCAACACTTCCATACAAAACCCAGGGCTCATCACAAGTGCCCTCCTTAATCCCCATCTCCCCGACAATTATATATTTTTAATTATTAGTAAAGGCTTGATGGAAAATGTAAGATTTAATAGATGGAGGCAGAGGCAAGAGGAAAAGAGAGGGTCTAAGTTATGGACCCAAGAAAGCCTTTATTGGAGTCTGCAGTTCCCGGGCGAGGTTCTGTGACTCCGGAGTGGGGAGTCAGGGAAGTTGCGCCTGGAACAGAAGGGCAAAGTGTTTTATGGGTGCAAGAGTTCCTGGTTTGATCTCAGGTGGGCAGATAGCCAAGTAAGGGCATCTTTGGACGGTGGCAGGATAGGAGTGGCTGTTTACTTCCATGGGGTGGGGGATGCTGGAATTCCATGGTGAGACATTCCAGTTTGAGACATTCCAGATCGGAGAGTGGGGGTCGTTGGTCCCTGGTGGTGCGGTGCCTGGAACTATTATCTGACCTGCAATAAAATGGCCACTTGGTCGCCTTCCTAAAGTAACTCTTACAGAAAATAAGATGTTATTTCTATATGTTTGACACCAGGTTCCTTTGTGCAATCTTACGTACAAAATACTCCATGATCTTGGTTCTGCCTCCATCATCTTTCTCAAAACCTGTCCTCTATCTGTCATCGATATCAATAAACAACATGTAGTTATGTAAGCATACCACACCGCCTCATTCCTAAATGCTTTCTCTTGGTCTCTTTCCATGCTGTTCCTTTTGCTTAAAATTACTCCTTTGTCTACAACTAATCTCACAAAACTCAGTTCAAATATCTCCTCTCTGGGAACTCTCTTTGTGAGAGCTGATCACTCCCTTCTTTGTGTTCCTATCACTAAGCCCCATCCCATCCTGAAATCCTAGTATTTAGGGCTTTGCTATTATTTGTAATTTTTTGAATTTTTATGTTAGGTGAAAGTGAAGTGCATTCTTCTGGGTGCTCCTATTAGAGTAGACAGAGCTGTGTCTTACCCAGTTTTCTATCCCCAGTGCCTTGCACACAGAAAGGACTGTGCCACTGTGAGAGGGAAGGCAGGCTACAGGGCACTCCATGGGATTGATAGGAAAGAGGATTCCATCAATCCCTGAAGAGTCAGCCCCCTAGCTACATAGAACTAAACAGACAAATGAGGCCAGCTTCCCAGTAAATTCATCTAAGATTACAGAGAATTATAATCAAATGTCATGCCTGCTGGGTATTAAGACCACACAAGCTTTCCTGTGAAGATCACAGCATTAACCAAGTGTTAAACCAAAGTACAAGTTTTGAAATACAACCTTGATCCCATACAACTTCTTTGGGAAAATAAGCCTTTGTGGGTACATTCCTTGTCTTATAGGAGAAGGATTGTGTAGGGGTGCCTGTGTGACTCAGTTGGTTAAGCCTGGGACTTCAGCTCACGTCATGATTTGGAGCCACACCCATACCAGGCTCTCTGCTGTCAGTGTGGACCCCGCTTCAGATCCTTTGTCTCCCTCTCTCTGCACCTCCCATGCTCATGCACGTGTGCACATGCTCTCTCAAAATTAATCACTAAAAACATCTATTTTTAAGGAAAGGGATTGTATAGTTGTTGATTAGTTAGGAAATGCACTGGGTCTGGATTTGATTTGCACACAAGATGCCAGCAGATCGAACTGCATATACAACACTGACAGAAAACCTAGCCCTAGACTTTGGATATATCATTACTGGCACTTCCAGAGACAATTACAAAGCTCCCCAGAGACATGTTGATAAACTTGAATGACTTTGGAATTCCTGCCATGGGGAGATGATGCAGTAGTTTATAAAGTGATGGGAATCCTGGTGTTGCAGGATTTTTTTTTACCTCAATACCCAGGGTTGGTTGTCTCGCTGCTTTGATGAAGGAAGAGATAGACATTAAATGAGCAGCAGGCAAAAGTTTATTAGCGTGTAGAGACAAGATCAGAATGTAGGAATAGTACGAAAGCTCTCTTGACAGAGAGGGGTCCTTCGGAAGTGAATGCCCATGGACTATAGGCAAGGGGCTCTGTTTTATGGAGTTTGGGCAGCCCTGATCCTTCTCTCTTGGTTCCTCACAGGTTCTATCCTTCCTGGGTAGGTAACTCCAAATGCCTAGTCATCCTTTTTGATTAGCTTGTCTTCATTGTGTGAGGGGGAGGGGTGGTCTATGGCCATACTCTTCCTGTGGGTCATACCTTTATGGCCTACTATTTAGTTAGGCCTTTCGTCAAATTCCTGAGGGGAACCTGAGGGGGAATAGGTGGTATTTTATATTCTTAAGAGGAACCTTAAACCCAAGGGCTTTGCTGTGGTCAGACACTCCCAGTATTGTTCCAAAATAAGTGATATTTCCCTATGCAGGGACCTCAGGTCCTAATCTTTCCCTGACTATTTTATCCTATCTTTTCCTTCTCCTACTGAGGGGACCTCAAGTCTCCAGCTGTTATCCCTAGATGATAGTCCCATCACAGTAAGTGACATTCAAAGTGTTTTTGTTCACCTCCATATTACTAGCATCTACAACAGCACGTGATACAAAAAAAAATGAGCATTCAGTGCATTGCGATTAAAAGAATAAATTAGATCCATGATCTGCCAGAAACAGCTGTTCATAATAACATCTTTTCTACATACCTAAGTTAGCAGAAAATCCTTGTTGAATGAAGGAAAGGGATCCAGGGGCACCTGGGTGGCTTAGTCGGTTAAGTGTCTGACTTCAGCTCAGATCATGATCTCAGGGTTTGGGGGGTTAAGCCCCATGTTGGGCTCTGTGCTGATAGCTAGCTCAGAGCCTGGAGTCTGCTTCGGATTCTGTGTGTGTGTGTGTGTGTCTCTCTCTCTCTGACCCTCCCCTGCTCCCGCTGTCTCTCTCACTCTCAAAAATAAATAAAACATTAAAAATTTTTTTAGAAAGAAAGGGATGCAAGATAAATATGTTAGGTAAATAAATTTGGCTAACATTTTGCAGATGTTTGGTTTTTGACTGAGTGTGGATGGAGAAGAAATAGGCAGTGCGTTGTGGCCAGGGCAACATAGGCAGCAATGCTGGAACACGAGACGAGCGAGCTTCAAACTAGAGAAATGCAAGCACATAATCTTTTATTGCTAGTCAGTTTTGAATATAATTAATGCTCCCAGAAGAAAGACACAAAGGATTATGGCTCCCACTGTCAGCTGCAGTTTAAACAAATTCAATACTGAGCCTCATGCATTTGAAAAAAAGCATTTTATACTGTACATTGTTGCAGGCTGACGATGAAAAGACCACCAATGCCGAATAGAAGCAAGGCATGATTTTATTTATGTCCGCATACTTTTATTTGCGGCCAGGCCAAACCTGATCTCCCTGGTGTTAAGGAGCAGAGAATGGCCTTGAACAAAGGCGGCAATGAGATTATACGGACAGAGCACGTCATCTTTTAGTTAACCAATTACAATTCACAGCATTCTTTGGTAGCCAATTACCTTGTAATACACAGACATTAGTTTTGGCGGGAACCTATCATTTTAAGGTTCTTTGTCCCTTTAGAATGACCAATCATAGGTAGACACCTAAGATACCTTGAGAGATAGTGACTAGGTGACTTTCACCTGTGGACTTTGCTCCAGCCAGGTCTTAGTAGAAGGGTGGGGATACTTAACAGAATCTTGAAAAACAAGCTAAACTTTAGGTTACGATGTTCGTTATTGAGTTACATTCTTAGGGTCTTTCCAGATTACCCAATCTTTAATTATTCACCAGAATGGGAGTTTAAACCGAACTTATATACAGTAAGCTCTCTGACATCTTATAAGTTGACCTATAACAACATAACAGAACACTAGGCCTTTTGCAGTATACAGACAAGTTCTCTATGAAGACATCAGACATCCATATCACTCTTTAAAAACCACATTAGTAGGTTTTCTAGCAGGAAAAGTGAAACCAGAAAGCAATATTAAATGTTTTAGGCTGAAAGAATATGATGTAACTTACATTAAGATATATATATTTAGGGGCACCTGGCTGGCTCCGTTGCTTAAGTGTCCCACTCTTGGTTTCAGCTCAGGTCATGACCCGAGGGTTGTGGGATCAAGCCCAGGGTTGGATTCTACACTGGGCCTGGATGGAGCCTGCTTAAAATTCTAGCCCACTGTCTTGCTGCTCCTCTCACACACTCTCTGAGGCTCACTTGCTCTCTCTCATAAAAATTTTAAAAAGATATATTTGGTCTTCATCCCCATTTGTGGCACAACCCTACCAAAAACCCTTAGAATTTCCTAAGTGAAAAGAACCACAAATGTGTCTTTTGTTATGTCAATGAGGTACATTTTGGAAAGCAACTAAGGAGGGGGGTTGGTTGTCAGGGGAACCGATCACCATTAAAGGTTGGAACTTTCAGTCCTAACCCTTGATTTCCAGGGAGGGGATGGAGCTAGATGTTGAATCAATTACCAATGGCCAGTGATCCAATCAATCATGCCTAAGTAATGAAGGTGCCACACAAAACCATAAGGAAGGAAGGTGGCCAAGTTGGTGAACCAAGATGTTTCCACATTTCAGTGTGCTGGGCCCCCAACTTCACAAAGACAGAGGCCCCTTTGTTGGAAACTCCTTTGTCTGGATGCTGATTCTTACCCTTTAATATCCTTTGTCATAAACTAGTAACCTAGTGAGTAAATGAGTTTCCCGAGTTATATAAGCTATTCTAAATTAACCAAACCAGAAGAGGGTGTTGTGGCAATCTCTTGTCACGTCCCCACCCCGGCCGGCAGGG
>NC_043711.1:38414751-38504801 GCF_006229205.1 Suricata suricatta
GCAGGAAAAAGACACAGAGAGTGGGGCAAGACAAGCGTTTCTGATCAAGCCCAGTTTATTGAGAAAATATCCACACCTTTATAGGGTTTGGGGCAAGAAGCTGACCTGGCTTGGTTGCTAGGAAACAGGGTCAAATGATTATTAGAAAAAGGGGAAACCAAAACTGAAATTTCAAACACAGCGTCAAAAGGAGAGCCCAAACTTGTAGTCTGCGACGCTGGGCAGGGGTACGATTAACCCCATAAGCCCGAATTCGGTTGATCTTTTGTTCAATTTGGCTTCTCCCGTCTGCCTGTCTCCAATCCCTGCATCAGGAAATGCACTCCCCTGGCCTCTAGACGGTTAATCTTGTTTTTCTGGCCGCACCCCTCAGGGATTGATACTTCCTTGCCTGAGACGGCCAAACTTGGCAGTTCCCTACAGGTCCTCCTTTTTCAATTATTTCAAAAAAGGCTTCTTCCAGAATATGATAGCATAGGCAAGGAAAGGACTGTGCCTATCTTAGGTTGGAGGCCTGCTGATCCTTCTGACCCATCATGGGCACACCCAGAAGCCTGTGTCTGAGTAGCCTGTCTTAGGTTGATAGGATGGTAAGGCCTCTCTTACCCATCATTGGCTAGCTAGCCCGTGCCTCTTGCCAGAATATAGCTCATCCATCGGCCTCCTGATTGCCATATCTTTCTTATGATAATGGACCTGGGTAGGCTGTGCCTAATTGCTGCCTTAGGAGAGCTATGACCTTATTGAATAGAACAGGGCCCAAGGGCACCAAGATCAATAAACCCACAATAGGTCTTAACAGGAGGAGATAGGGTAAAAGTCCATGAAATCCATGATGAAAGGACTGCCGATGAGTTCCTTCCTCCTCTTCTCCTGGTTCTTTTGAAGCTTCTTTTCCCAACAAGGTCCCTAAAAGAAAAAAACAAAGATTTCTCTCAAGAAGACTTTTTCTCCCTGGAGGGCTGAGTGTTATGATCAATTTGCTTTACTAGTCTTTGCGGCAACCATCTGGCTGCATCCGTTTTTTGTGAGTAGACGCAAACTGATCCTCATCCCCAGATTAAGACTGGGTCCGGACCATGCCATTTATTATCCAAGGGGTCCTTCCAAAGAACAGTAGCGAAAGTTCTTTGCATCTCATTTTCCAGAGACACTCAGCAGCTGAACGTCCTTCTTTATCCAAAGTTAAAAAATTTAAAATAAAGAGTGCATGATGTAAAAGATGTCTGGGAGATCCCTTGATGGAGTACCATTCCCCCCTTTTATTTTATCAAGGGTATTTTTTAAGGATAGGTGTGCCCGTTCTCCTATACCTTGTCCTTGTGGGTTATGAGGAATCCCAGTGATGTGTTTAATGTGTAACTGTTGACAGAATTTAGAGAACATGGTCCCAGTATATCCAGGTCCATTGTCAGTTTTTATTTGTTTTGGGATTCCTAACACTGATATGTCAGAAAGCATGTGTGCTACGACGTGCTTTCCTGCTTTCCCAGTTTGTAAGGTAGCATATAGGAAGCTGCTGTAGGTATCAACATTTACATGGACATATTTTAAATTTCCAAACTCTAAAATGTGTGTTACATCCATTTGCCAGATGGCATTGGGCATTAGTCCTCGAGGATTTACTCCCAAATGAGGCACAGGTAAATGCACAACACAAGAAGGGCACTGTTTTACTATTTGTCGTGCCTGTTTACGAGTGACTTTAAATTGTAGCTTCAGAGCTATAGAACCTAGATGATGAATTTTAGAGAGGGGGCCAGGCAATTTGGAATGAGTTAAACCTGAAATTCCTGTCTTGTAGACAGGCACTGTTGTAGTTTTAGTTGCTGAAAAGAGCCCAACCACATACTTAGATTATTTCAAAAAATTCCAGAGAGGTTTAATCCGTTTTCAGATTCTAATAACAATAACAAGTTTAAAGAATTTAATTTGCCAAATTGCAACATAGGGTCCTTAGGTGTATTAAAGCCAAGATTGCCTGTATACCCAGTCATGGCAACCTGAAAATCAGTAAATCCCTGCATTAATTCCTCAATCTGAAATTTAGAATATGGAAGAACAATTTCTGCTGGCTCTTAAGTGAACAATTTTTTGCTTCCTTTTCTCCCCTTAATAATTATTTGTGCCCCTAAGGATGGATATTTGGCCAAAACCTTCTTAGGAGCAGCTGATAAATAGAGCCATTCTAATATTTCTTCTTGCCATAGGCAAGCAGTGGGAGAATGTTTAGTTGGTAAAATTATTAAAAACCAAGGCTTATTGTAATTAATCCTTGTAAGCATGGCCTCTCGTAAAGCCTCATTAACTTTAGATAAGGATTCCAGAGCCAAAGGAGTTAACTCTCATTTTGCAATTTGGATGGAAGTCTTTATGCAAGATCTCAAACAGAGGAAGACAGCTTTAAAAGGGGCCGAATCCAATTAATATCTCCCAATAGTTTTTGAAAATCATTTAAAGTACATAAATGCTGTCTTCAATTGTAAAGGCTGTTAAGTTACAGTTTAAATTTAGTGACACTTATATTTTGATTATTAAAGGTGTTAAGTAATGATCTTATACCAAAACATTAAGACTTTAGGAACTGCACATATATTTGAGCAGTTGCAGCATTTACCCATGCAATATAACCTAAGGTGTACCATTGTACTAGAGTGCTTTTTAAAGAAACTTGGCATCCTCAATGAAAGGGCCTAATTGGTTAAAAGACTTTTCTATCATTTGAATACTGGGAAATTTATTAAAACCTTAGGAAGTTATATAGCACATCCTAAATAGAATTACAAATTGTTACTAATCTGAAAACTCTTATTTATTTAACCAAAGTGGCAATAAAAGACCTTATTTGCCTTTGGGATCCTTCAGCAAAACCTAACTCCTTTTTAACCTAAGAGATGTTTTAACTAAGCAATCAAAGACCTGATAAAGATAAGACCTATAGCTTTTGTTTTCTTAACAAAAGAGAAACCCTTCATTTACATAGTCTTAATGAGCAGACCAAAAGGTCTGGAAAAACGTGTCTTTTGAAAGAGAGAAAAGCAGAATTTTAATCTTATACTGATATACCTTTAATATTTCATACATCTTAACCTCACACATAAAATTCTTTTTAATGATTTCCTTTCCCTTAAACTTTGTCCCAAAGCCATTTGTTTTCAAACAACCAATCTCATTTAGGACAGAATTACCTTCTTTTACCCTTAACAAATGCTTTTAGTTTTAAATTTTTCTACGTATCCCTAATTTCCTGCACATAGGGTTGGTTTTCTTATTTTCCCATCAGTCTAAATTACAACTTAGCAGACTATTAGCTTTTAGAAATCTTAGTCTCCCATTGAGGGCTTAGTAACCAAAACTTTTCTTAGATGGTAAGCTTCTGAATCAATTAAGTACAAAGCAGCTTTTTAACAGTTTTAAATCTCCCCAGTTGTTTTGCCACAAGTTAAAAGCCCAAGCATCCACAGGCCTCATCCTATACCAATATATCAAGCACTAGTTGTGGCTTTTGCTTTAGTTTTAACTTGTTAGACAGCCAATGAATTTAATCAATTTATTATCAAGTAAAACCTTAACGTTTTAACTTACTAAGAACCTTTAAAACTATTTTAACAATTACTCAAGAAAACTATAGAACAGACCAAATAACCATCCTTTTAACATACACGTGTTAAAAATTGGAGTAGAGATCATAGGAACCTATTTGACTTCTGGTAGATTTAGATAGAACATAAATTTTTGTTTTAACCAACAAACTTAAGCACTGAATAAGTTTTGTTTGAGCCCAGGTACGATACTTTGTTCCCTATAGTTGATTTAAACCCCGAATTTTGGTGCACAAACTGATTTTTTGTGGTCTATTGTGTCTTTATGCAAATTGGCCTCTCCCTACCCAGAGTCTGGCAACCTGATGGCCCGCTGGTTGCCCCAGGCAACAGGGCGGGGGAAGGGAGAGCCAGGAGAGGCTCCCCAGGGGGCAAAGAAGGAGAATTCCCAGTTTAAAATTTTGTCAGCTTTGATAGAGGGGCAGGTTTGAGGCTTATTTTGGTTTTGTTTAGTTTTGTTTAACCAGTAGAATTTAGGCAATCCATGTCAATCCAGAGAAGAGAAAGAATCCTTCCCCGGAACAAAATGAGTTTCCCAGCAGCTGCTGAGAAAGATTCTTTCAGGTCTCTGTCCCGAGGTAGACCAACAATATTTAGTTCCAATTATAGCCATCAACCTGGGAAATGAACGAGGGAGAAGCCCTCACTTAACACAGATTCACTAAAGGGCCGACCGACGTCTTGGTGTGGTCCCGGGGTGGGAAGTAATGCTGCGTCCAGCCTTCCACTCGATACCCCAGACGAAAAGCACATGTGCATTTAAAATTTAGATGATGAACTAGCTTCTCTCTGGAGGTTTAGACAGGTGACTCTTACAGATTACTGGCGCCATCTTCAGGGTGGAAGAATATCTATATAGAGTCCTCTTAGACTCCATATGGCTCAAAACTTAATATATATTTTTTATATCAATAAAGAGTTCTCTTTCTTTAGACTCTTTATGGCCCAAAGCTTCTCAAGTTCTGACCTCCCCATCTCTCTAACTCTGCCTATCTCTAGAGTGGGGGGGTTTGCAGCAACTCCAAACAAGTAGAACAGACTCTGTATTGCCCATCTCTTATTTCCTATCCCTTATTTCTTATAATACGGTGATGCAAAGACAAACAAAGGGTGAGGTGCCCCCTCTAATGAGGAAACCAATCAGATACCAGTCTGGCCGCATCCCAAAGGAGCTTAGGTGAAACTTACCCGTAGTGGACTCAGCATTGTGACTTACGATTGAAATCTAATACAATACCGCCATAGACTTTATGCTTATCACCACGGTATGGCAGACTGCCCCACACGAACTCCGTGGGTTATCAAGAATCTTAAGGATGCCCCTCGTGGAATTACAAATTCAACTCGGTAGGCATGCCAAACCGAGTTGCGCATTCACTCACACACAGAGGCTATAACATTCCTTCCCACAAAGGTTTTACAAACAAGACTGAGACACTAGAAAAACACTTAGATACCTTTTTTAATCTACTCCCTGTGCCCTGAGGGTCTCTATTTAGACAATTTAATTCCTGCCCTAAAATCACCGATCACTTACCCCAGCCGTGGACTGCGTGGCAGGCTCCCACGTAGCTGGCTGCTTTCACCCCAGCCATGGGCCTCGTGAAAATCCACGTGGCCGGCTGCTTTAAACCCCAGCCGTGGACTACACAGTAAATTTCTGTGTAGCCGACTCCTGTTACCAGTCGGTGTTCTTCAACGGGTCCCTCTTACTCAGGCCGCACGTTCAGTCACCACTTGTCACGTCCCCACCCCGGCCGGCAGGGTGGTAAATCGGGTCTTAGGTTCCTGAGGGAGGGAGCAAAAATAGGGCAGGAAAAAGACACAGAGAGTGGGGCAAGACAAGCGTTTCTGATCAAGCCCAGTTTATTGAGAAAATATTCACACCTTTATAGGGTTTGGGGCAAGAAGCTGACCTGGCTTGGTTGCTAGGAAACAGGGTCAAATGATTATTAGAAAAAGGGGAAACCAAAACTGAAATTTCAAACACAGCGTCAAAAGGAGAGCCCAGACTTGTAGTCTGCGACGCTGGGCAGGGGTACGATTAACCCTGCATAAGCCCGAATGCAGTCGATCTTTTGTTCAATTTGGCTTCTCCCGTCTGCCTGTCTCCAATCCCTGGATCAGGAAATGCACTCCCCTGGCCTCTAGATGGTTAATCTTGTTTTTCTGGCCGCACCCCTCAGGGATTGATACTTCCTTGCCTGAGGCGGCCGAACTTGGCAGCTCCCTACAATCTTTGATGGACTGTCTTTAACCTGTGGAATCTGATGCTATGTCTGGGTAGATGGTGTCACATTTGAGTTGAATTATAGGACACCCAGCTAGGGTCTGAGAATTCATTGGTGGTTTGGGCATAACCCTATGCATCAGAATTGGGTGCAGAATTTTAAAAAGCATGAACTGAACTGAGGTCAGACACTCTAGATAGAGAACATCTTGGCATGAATTAACACAACAGTTCTTTAGTCCTTTTGCATCTTTTCCACCCTTTAAAGCTGACAGCACACATTTCAGAGGTGGTCCCTTACAGAATTCAAAGCATAAAATCCAAGATACTAAGAAATAGATTATTATGAGCAAAACAGAAAAGAAAGAAGAAACCAACTTTGTTCTCCCTGTCAGACTCGGCTGTGGCTGTGTTTGCATAGTGCTTATGCAGGAGGTTTGCTAACATCAGGCTTTGACAGCTGTCTCCCCCAGACAAGCCCTGCGTTAGCCAGCAGCTGTAACCTAAATCACAAAAATCCAAGGCTGTTGTCAGCCTGTTCTCCTCTGATTAACTTCCCTTTCTGCTCTTGACACCAGCCCACCTTGCCTTGCCACAAACTCTTCCCGACTGCCCCTGTTCCCAGACCCTGTTCTGTCAGTCCTGTTCCTCAGGTCTGCCCAACCCAGCCCCATTTGCTATACTCACTGCCCTGCCACCTTTCCCACACCCCACTCCTTGCCACCCTGGCGGACACCAGCCTCTCTCCGCATCCCTCAACAGTTGCTTCTTCCTCTGCCCTCAGATTTCAGTGTCATTATCCTTGCCTCTATTTGCATCCTATTTGGCTTTCCCACCACCTAAAGAGTTAGGTTTGACTGCTTAGAGCTCATGGAGAGGGCAGGAGGAATTTATTCAATGAATTGAAATACTGGGAAAATTTGAGAGAAATTCCAGTTGAATTCAATTCAGAGAAAACTGCAATTCCTGGAATAAATGCCATCCAAATACCCAGTCTTAACTGCTTTTGTGAAATCTATAGCAGTTAGGGGACAGTTAAGTGCTAACTCTGCATAGGGACACAATCATTTTTCAAGGTTTATGCCAGGTTAGCCAAATTGTCAATGTATAATGGATGTCTAAAATGCACAGGACACCGCCTCTATGAGAAACCGAAACAAAAGGATAGATATGTAACTTCATGTCCATGAGTCCATTAACATGGCAATAAAGGAGATAATTTATCTAAAGAGTTTAATTTGGCATGAAGCCTGAACACAGAAACCATCCAGTAATAGCTATTGTTGTTATTAATTGTCAAGGCCACTGGAAAGTAAGTTTAAAAAAATGCCCTCTACAAAGACTATGGGCTGGAAGGAAATAGAGATGGATATACACTGACCAAGAAATGAAAGGCAGTAAAAAGTCTTGATAAAACTGTTTTAAGTGTTATCCAAGGTACATTTGCACTGGCTCGGGAGAGGGAGTTTTGCATAGGGAGAATTTCTGAATAAGGTCATAGTTAGCAATTATATTTTATAAACCATAAAATACCGAAATACCATAAATAGCCAGTACTAGGGATACAATTATGCCATTCTCAGTACGAGCATTTCAGTGAAATATTAGCAACCTTTAAAAAGAATGTGTGTAAACATTTAAGACATTAGCAATGTTCATAATATATTGTTAAAGAGTAAGATATATTTATTGGACTATGTGATCTGACTGCAACGATTTCTATGTAAAGAGCTAATATATTAAACTGTATAATATCTGGGAAATGAAATTATGAGAATTAAGAGTAGAATTCCTTAACACCTATTTTTATATTTTACAAGTATTATACAAGCCTGTTACATTTAAATTGTTTTTATTAAAAGATATTTAAGGTAGGTTTTTAAACCATTTGAAATCATTCTCTAGGTTGTCTTACCTGTGTTTTTGCTTACATTTTTTATACTTTATGCAATTCTATAAAGCACATGCTTATTTTGATAAATGTCAATTTATTTAGAATTTTGGGACTAAAAAAATTACAGTATTTTGTTTTTCCTTGTCTCACTGCATACAAGTCATATTGCTGTGCAATTAGTCACAGTCTTATCTGATGAAACCATTATTAGCTATTATTGATCTTTTTCTTCAATTAACATTTTGTTCCCTATACTTTTTCAGTGCCAGACTCAGTGCTAGACTCTTCACGGTGCAGAAATAAGAGATTAGGATTGTCAAGTCTTAACAGCATGAAAGGTGATAGAAAAAATATATTTAATGAAAACCTAAACGTGAATTCCTTGTGGTGAGGACCTGTCCACATAGATTTTGCTCTACCCTGGTCTGGCTAGCTATTTTTCTCTTATTGAGGAAAGCTGTCTAGTATGTGTTTAGGTTTCCATCTGTGATGTGCTAGAAGCATGTTAAGGCCTAGCTGTAAATTATTGGCATTTTCACTCTGTTTTAGTTTGACAACTTGAGTGGAATAAATAGTTAAAATGGTCCATTGGTTTTCTGTAGATGGAGGTAATAATTTCACACAGACTAGAAGAAATGGTGATACTGAGAAAAATTATCTTTTTTGTGACTGTTCTATTGGGATAGATGGGTAATGTTTAAGCCTAAATAGAACTCGTGTAATTTCTCTCTACTGTCTGCCCAGATGAAGACAGTATCATAAACAGATGAACTATGAGTCAACACCAGACTCATTTTCCTGCAGAACACTTGAGGCTGTTGTATTTCCAAAACCTAGAATATGGATATCTTGTGTATGTAAAAACATTTTCTTAGTGATTAATGCCACCTCATTCGGACAAATAGATTGCATTTACCTCTTAAAAAAATGAGCTGCAAACTTTTAGCAACCTATAAATTTCTTTGTCAAATACCTGATTTGGCTATCCCTGAGAAAAAGAAAAATAGACCTCCTTCAGGTGATTTTTCATGTATGAAGATTCCCTTTCCTTCCAAAGAAAAACTTGAGTAGGGCCAGAATTGATTATGTTAAGTACATGATTTGTTAAATAACAGGAAGTCAGTGTGAGTAACTGGTTCCCAGGGCTTTGCCTACATAACCGCAAAAAGTGCATTTAAGCCGTGCATACTTGTTTGATGATCTAGACAGTGCTTCTCAAGTAGGGGCTGTTTGGCCATGTCTGGAGACATTTGGGTTGTCATACTCACGGGTTGCTATTGATATATAGTGGGTAGAAACCATGCTGCCAAGTAACCCACAACGCAGGAGAGAGCATGGCACAAGAAAGTCACTACCCTGCCCCAAATATCAATGATAAAGTTGAAAAACTCTGATATAGATATTTTATTTATGCCAAACCAATGTTTCCTGCCCCCCACTACTGGTAGAAAAATAGTCAAATGTCATTCTGATGACACTAATTAAACACCTGGACGATTGGATGAGCCTTCAAATTTTAGTTGAAGAGCTAGACATTGTGGATCACCCTCATAACAAGTTACAAAGATAAGTTCTACTTTAGCAATTCTCAGTCATTGTTTAATGATATAGTACAGTGACCCAATTTGGGTCATGCCATTAAAAGGTCAAATTAAAAATTTATAAATGACGTTTAAAGTATGAAATAGAGAGAAGTCAAGGCTAATGATGTCTCTCACAGTCATTTGCAATATGCTTTTTTGGTGGTGTGGGTGGGGTTTAGATATGATCCCTATAACCACGCAGGGCCATGGTCATGGGTGCGCGAGCATTAGCGCATCAGCAGTCACACAGGCTAAGAATGTACTGAAAGCTGCCAATCGACAAATATAGATCAACATCTAGAAAAACTCTTTATTCTCCTTGTTATAACTCTGATGCTTGTGGTGGCTGAGAAGTGTCTTTAGAAATTCCTTTAAGAATTTATGTTGCCAAAAACAATTAGGGCTTCCAACACCAGAAGGCTTAGAGGTGTTTCTGAATATTAATCTTTGCTAGGGGTTTTCTGCTTATGCCAGACTGGATAATGTGGTAAATAGATTTGAAAAGAATAAATCAAGAACACATTTGCATTAATGCTATTTCCTAGAAATATTTCCCTACTTAATTGTTAGGTAACCCATGGTAAGCAAGTTATCAGTTGCTGAAAAATGAATGCAGTGTGTCTTTTACTTTGGTCTTTAATTGGCTACAACTTTTCTTTCTCATTAAATGCTAATTTAATTGTTTAAGTAAACAAGGCCATTACAACAGTAGTCAATTCTTTGGAAAAATTGTTAAATGATATACAAATTTCACTTATACTTATGAATCAATTTTTCTATAATACACAGACCTCAGAGTTGGAGTTAATACACCTAAAACTCTTAAACATTTGAGAATGATAAATACTTTATTATACCGGTGTGTATATTTTTATATAATGTGTAATATACTTAGAAAATGAACTTTAAAATAGGTCCCTTTTTAAATTAGAGCTTAAAGATAACTATCTGATAGAAACAAAAAGTATGTGTTCTTACTTTTGAAAGTAGAGAATCCAAACAAATTTTATTACTTGAACCCATCATAATGAACAGTCATTACTTTTGGAGTATCATTGTAATGTTTCTCCAAATCACAATACGTTATAGGAGACTACTTTTTACAGTCATGTACCTACTTTCTCTAGTTATTTTATTATAGCATTTTCATTAAACTTACAGTATCAGGTGTCTTTGTTCCTAACATGACCCCTTATCAATGAACAGTACTTTCCATCATGGATTATTAGTAAATTTTAAAAATGTTACTGGCTTTATTCATTGATTCACAAATCAAGCAACATCCAATCTAGCAGATGGAAAGGGGCCCTGAGGCACTGTACAAAATGAGTTTTATAGGCAGATGGGAGCAGGAACAAGGAAGTTATACTATGAAAAAAAAAAAAAAAGCCAGTTGGTTATTGCAAACTTACTTTCCTTGAGGGGATGGCTGGAGTCTCTTGGGCAGATTACCGAACTAGTGCTGATCAGGCAGGTCCTGATTAAGATTCCATTTCTTGGAGAGCCAAAACTATAAGTCTTCCTGTGATGACATAGGGCTTCCCTAAGTGACTCCATTTGGGCCCTGTTGTCTTGTTTTTAACAATCCTTCCCCACACTTTTGATCAGACTCTCAGAATGAGATCAAAATGTAAGGCACTGCTGTGAAGTTCCTAAAGTTTTTTGCTGAATCTCTGTGCGGGTATTCTCAAGTTATGATGTTTAGTTCACATTCTTTAAGTTGGTCATTTTCTTCATTCCTTTCTGATATTCTAGTTTTAGGAAGATCTTTTAGTTGGTGGTAAAGCTATGAATGTGCATTTAAGACTTTTGAAAGAATATAGTACACCTGTGCAGCTACTAGGATTATAGGTAGGGTGATTCCCGGTGTCTGGAGAGTATTTCAGAGCCATGTCCCCAGATCCAAACCATGAGAATCAAGTAAGTCAAAGAAAGCCTCATTAAAGTACTCACTTTTTTAGTCCAACTGGCTCATTGAGTGGTCTCTATGTAGCTGAGTCTCAACTTCCCCGGAGAGATCAATCCAAGTGCAGTAAGTGGTGTTGGCCAGAGCACAAACGCCTCCTTACTCAACTTAAAAAAAAAAAAAAAAAAAAAAAAAAAAAAAAAATCAAAAGCTACCTTAGTATCCAGAACAATTTTGGACAGAGAGACTAGGGATTTTGTTGTTGTTGGGAAGCTGTTGCTTTAGCATCATATTCTACAATATAGTAAGGAATTTGGGAGAGATTTCTCATCATAGCTTTAATAATAGTTATTCCTAGACAGAGAAGTAGGGATTTGCCAAAAAATAGGTAATTTTGAATTATGAATGCATCCTGTATTTCCCATTTGTGTCTGTGCCATAGGGCTGGAAAAGGACAGCTGTGGAGGCCTTTAACAATTTAAGGATCTATAGATCACAGGCAGTTTTATTCTGGTTACCCTTGCCTTGTGTCCCTTTCTTTGGACAAAGCCTAGACGCCAATTTAACCAAGGAAAGAGAAATGGACTCACAGGGTTAGGGAGTCTGACATAAAGGAGAGGGGCTGAGTTCCAGAGAAACTGAGGTATTAGAAATAAAGGGAAAAGTTGTGATAGGTAGAATTATCAGATAACGAGCATGGTGGCAAGCCTACCAGTTGTTTTGAGGTTGGATTACCCCTATTTGTAATGACCTGAAATAAATGAACAGTACTATTATCTTTCCAGGACAGAGCAAGGCAAAAGGTGGACAAAATAATCATAAAGACCTTCATAGTATAGAAATTAAGAAGAGGATGATCAGAGAGGGAAGGACAGGAAGAAACACTATTGGTCAGACTTCTCCAAGAAAGCAGTATATTAGCTACTCCTCTTCATAGCCAATTTGATTTTGAAGTCTCCATCTTTCCACAGAACCAGATGTTCAGGCAGAGACTTGATCAGCTGTGAAGATTGCACCTGAAATTTGACACCTTGTAATATAGCAGTAGTGTAAGTGGTCAAGAGTACCTGGTAGAATCCCTTCTATGAATCCAACTTTCGCAAAAGCATCAGTAATATGTTATGTAAATGCCAAGAAAAACTAAAAATGCTGATGGTTACAGATCTGATGGGAATTCATTATAATGAAATTAGCAAGGAAATTTGGTTATTTTTGTGATACACAAAATTCTCAGATTTCTAGGACTTATGTGTAATTTCTAAAACACTTATATTAGTAAAAGGCATCCATACAAATATAACCTAAGAAGATTTAGCATTACTTTTTATTGACAGTGCTTCCCAAGTAATTTAAGATATGGAATAAAACAGTTTAATATCTTACCAAGTGGGAGGCAAATCCTTTGAGATTCTGAAACACTCTGGGAAATAGGAAAGTTTGTTTCACATCAAAAAAAACCCCTCTATTTAGATGTTGACTGTGGGAAACTGTCAAAACATTTTAATATTTGGTTAATAGGACCACAGATTATTATGAAATAATGTCTATTTACATATTTACATCTAACATCTTACACCTACTTACCTGTCCTTAACAACTATGTTTAGAATACTTACAAAAATTTTGTGAGACATTAAACAGCTATCATCTCATCTTTCTTGCTGACAAATTCTGTAACAGAGAAAACATGAGCTTATTTGACTTTTAGTAAAGCTAGGATGAATAAAAGCTATATGCCTATATTATATCTAACACTGATAGTTCTAAAGACATGCCTGCTTTAATTAAACCAAACAAACTTAAATTAGCTTTAACCTACTACAGATTATTATAGATCAAATGAACTTTAAAAACATTTGGGTTAGTTTTGTTTCTGAGAGTATACTTAATTTATACAGCACTTGTTTGCTTTTAAATCAGTTAAACAGAGGTTCTTAAAAACTACTTTTGGCATTACTATCCAGAGGTAGAAAAAAAATCACACAACTGTAACATACATACATAGACACATAAACAAATGGACAGACACAAACAGATCTTACAGCTTTATTTTAAACTTTTATCCATAAGATGGGTATGATAATGCAAAGCTCTCTCGTTTATAAAAGAACAATTAGATCCACATTGCGTTTCTGGTGGATAAAATAAGATGACCTTCTAAAATGGCTTAAAATTTTTACTAATATTTGTGGCAAATAATTTTAAGATTTTCATAGGCCTAGTTTTCAATTAACCTTTTTTTCCTTTCTGGTAAGAATTACCTTGGTTCCTAGAGTAAATCTAATATGCTATTTATATCACAAAAAAAGCACAGAAAGAATACAGGTTATACCAAGAAGGATTTTTGTTCCCTAAATCCAGATCTTTTACAACATCTACAGCCCCTTTGAGATGAATAAGGGAGGCTTAGGGATTAGTAAAAAAGGCCTTTGAGTTACTTCTAGGGGTGCATTTCTGTTTTTGTAAACACTCAATTTATAACACAAGGGCAGTTATTTTTAATTCCTCAAGAATTGAGTTACAACCTGAATGACATTAAGGGACTTGCGCACACATCCAACTACATTATCTTTGTTTTGCTTCTTTATATCAGGAGGAAAATCTTCAATGAAGATGGAAATCAAAGATTTCTATGTTATAGATTTAGAGCTGTTGGTATTTGGACTGTTATTCTTCCCCTGTGGGTACATAGTTTTATTTTAGCTTTGGGAAAGCCTGAAAAAGAGCTATTGGGCTCTAAATATCAGCTCCCAGTTTGGCCACAAATCTACCTTAATAAAAGTCTTTGCATATATCTTGTCAGCTGGGACAAATAGTAAATATTTCTAGCAGTACTGAATGACCCCATGAATCCAACAGGTGTCCCCTCAAATAGCCAATTAGACAGGTTTCTTGAGAGCTGATAACAGTGAATAGGACCCTACCTGCAATGAAGTGCAATCCACATTTCTATCCAGCCATATTTTGGGGGGACCTTCCCACACCTAACAGTTCCCAAACCAAGTTCTCAGTGAAGGGGGAACATGGGGCAAGCTAAGGGCAAGTTACAGACTGGCACAGCCCTGTCCCCGTAGGTGGGATAGGTGAGATTCCTGGATACCCAAGAACAAAGGAACACATGGTAATGTGGGAAACTAAGGCAAATGAAAAATTAAATTACCTTACTGCCTAGAGCACATCAAAAAGTCCTTGAGACCGCCAGAGTGACTTCCCTCTAGGAGCGCAGCTTTATCAAGGATGGGGGCAAAAGAGAACCTTAGCTTAACATTACCCCGACCTCAAGGATCCTGTAAGTCTACTTCCTTTACCTCAGTTGCCCAAAGATATATGCTGGCAATCATACTCCAAGCTTATGGCCCCTGGTATACATCTGACGGGTCTCATGACTGAGGTTTTAGTAAATAGCAATTTAAAGGCATTTCCCTAGCAACAGCTAGCCCTTCAAGAACCTGGAAACCTTGCTTCCAAAATTCCTTTAGAGACTTACTCTATCCCTGACCCCCTCCCAACCTGAGGGTATATAATGAATTACCCCTCATGACTCCAGTGCAGCTCTTCCTGCCCATGGGTAGTCACCATACTTTAATAAATCACCTTTTTGCACCAAAGACATCTTTAAGAATTCTTTCTTGGCCGCTGGCTCTGGACCCCATGAACACCCCTTCACCCAGGAAACTAAACAAGACAAAAAGACAGCAATAGTTATCCTTAGGAGGAAAAAGACAAACGACCAAGTGATGTGGATTTGGAAAGGAAGTGACATGAAATTTTACCTTTCTTCCATGACTGGACACTAGAAATATGGAAGAAATTATTATGGTAAGAATTCTTATCCTCATTGGCTTCTATGAGTCTTCCCAGGATCCTTTCTGCAGGCTCCAGAGTAAATGGGGTTCAAACCTATTACATGGTTTCCTATTAATTTTTAGTTTCTCCTTGTCTTTTTCAGGTAATAATGGATAGCAGTTTACTAGAGAATCCCTCAGAGTCCCATCAATCTTGGGACATCTATATGGGGCTCTATTGTGAGGATAGATATGGGGGTGTTTTAAGAACTTGGTCATCTGTTTGTTTATAGTCTTTTAGTATCTTCACAGTACAAAGGCAATTCAGCTAGAGGATTGGTAGAGACTGTGAGCACTCAGGTAAAGGAGAGAGGAGAGTAATAGAAATTATGTCAGCCTTTTAGTTACTTCCTGTCTTAAATGTTTCATTAGCCTTTTGCAGTGAATCTTTTAATGAAATTATTTTGGAATCTTAAAGCCTTTGAGATTTCTGCCTGCCAGTTAAAATAGGTATTCCATTCTGTATGTTTGATATGGGAGCCCTTGCTTTCAAGTGCACTTGTTAACTGGAACATTCCCCAAATGACCATTGTAATTCTAGCCTTAGTCATATTTCGCCATTTTCATAGATACTTACAGCTTCCAGGGCCATGGTACTGGATATAAAATAAGTACTTGTGCCCAAAGGTGGTGTACTATAATCTCTGAAATTTAGCTACTTCTTTAGCTAAAGCCTTGAGTCTCTAGGAGCCAAATTAATACTTAAGAGAGGTATACCACCAGGTTGGGTTATTTGGTGCCACAAGTATCTTAGAATTAGGAGCACTCTTACAGTTTTTAAGTGCTTGAGCCATAACTACCAAGTTTTTTTGTTGTTTTTGTTTTGCTTTTTTAGCTTTGACTTCTGTGATTCCCATCAACAATAGATTTATTAATCCTTTCTCTGGTTACTGTGGGTTCCTGGTAATCTGCACATGACATAAACACAACTATGGACACTGGCAGGAACCAGAGAATGTACTATGCATTGGCCAAGAAAATGCCTTCTGTGCATCAGCAGTGCCCAAACCACAGCTACAGAGGGAACCCACAGACTCCAACAGATGCTGATTGCAGACTAACTAGGAGTTAAGGACTTGGGTTCTAGGTAGAACTCTCTGCCAGTTCATGGAGACTCACTAATCCCTGGACTGGGCCTGTGGACTAACTAAGGGCTAAGGAGTAATGCTCTGTTAAAGACTACCACTAGTCTAGATTGACCTGTTATCCCTTGACTAGAAAGCCAGTTAGACTGTGAGTTCAACAGAAAATAAGAGCAGAGCTTAGATCTAAGAAGAACTTACCCATGGCCCTCAAAACGGCAAGAAAATATTTTCAAAAGGTTCAAGGAGACCAATGCCTATATTTCTAACTGTGTCCTCAAAGCCATCAGACGTCTCCTTTGTATCCTATCACCGCCACCAAACAAAATACAAGACTAAACAAATTAAAATAAAAATTGAAAGATATTATTGACTCCATTCAACAATTCATAAATAAGGTTGCAAAATTAAACATATTAAACATATTAAATGAAAATACAAATTTAAAGATATTATTGACTTTATTTAACCCTTCATGAATAAGGTTGCGTACTATCTAGCAGATAGAAAGGGGCTCTGAAAAGCTGTATAAAATGAAAGATTTTTATAGGCAGAAGGGATCAGGAACAAGGAGATTACACTAGGCACAAAATGGGTTTATTGCAAGTTATCTCTCCCTACAGTAAGTGGTAGAGGTCCATCAAGAAGGTTATGTAACTGGTACTGATAAGGCAATTCATGACTGACTGTTTCAAAGTTCCATTTCTGAGACAATTTAACTTTTAATTAAATCAAGTCCCTGTTTGGTGACATCGCGTTTATTAATGTCTTTATTTGGGGGCCTTTCATCTTGTTTTTCACAATAGACATTAACTGCGTTAAAAGTTTCAATAAAAGACCTCATGTTGTTTGGTTTGAACATTTGAGCACCAATAAGATCTTTAAAAATATAGAGTTCTGAAGTGCCCTTCAAGATGTTGTGTAGGAAGATCCTGAGTTCACCTTTCATAGACACAACAATCTACAACTTCATTTGGAATAATTCCCACTAAAAGGAACCTAAAAACTGGCTGAACAGAGCCTCCACAATAAGGGGCAGCATAGAGATGCGTAGAAGAGGCAGAGATATGGTCTAACTAAGGAAAGAAACCACACGAAGTTATGGCACTCCATGATCAGAAAGGATCTCAATGATATAGCACTTTTGCATAAGTGCTGAGACACTTAAGCTCCACATCAAACACCCCAACCATTAAATCCTACACAGGAGAAGGGAAAAAACTGGAGAAAGCACAAACACCTATTCAATGGGATAATATAAAAAAAACCTCATGCAATTCAATAGCAAAAGAAAAAGCTTGATTTACAAATGGAAAGGAAACTTTTTTCCAAAAAAGACATGGAAATGGCCAACCAGGACATAAAAAGATGCTCAACACTGCTAACCACCAATGCAAATTAAAACCTGAATGAGATATCATCTCACATCTCTCAGAATGCCTAGGATCAAAATGACACCAAGTGTTGGTGAGGATGTGGAGAAAAGGGAACTTGGTAGGAGTGTACATTGGTAAGCCACTGTGGGAAATAGCATGGAGGTTCCTCAAAAAATCAAAAACAGAACTATATGATCTAGCAATTCTGCTTCTAGGTATTTATCTGAAGAAAAAAAGAGAACACTAATGTGAGAAGACAGATACACTATCTCATGTTCATTGCAGCACTACTTAGAACAGCCAAGATAAGGAAGCAGCCTAAATGTCCATCAGCAGATGCATGGGTAGAGAAGCTGTGGTGTGTGTGTGTGTGAACTACTCTGCATATATATATATATATATGGAGGCAACACACACATACACACACACAATAGGGTATTAGCCCTAAAAAAATGAAATCTTGCAATTTGCAACAATGTAGATGGACCTAGAAGGTATTATGCTAAGTCAGAAAAAGACAAATACTGTACAACTTCACTTACACATGGAATCTAAACAAAACAAGCAGACTTGTAAGTACAGAGAAAAAAAAACTGATGGTTGTCCAATGAGAATGTAGGGGGATGGAAGAAATAGGTGAAGAGGATTGATAGATATAATTTTCCAGTTATAAAGAAATACAGGGATATAATGTACAGCATAGGGAATATGGTAATATTGTAGCAACTTTGTATGGTGACAGATGGGAAGTAGACCTTGTGGTCACCATTTTGTAACATACATAAATATCAAAACAGAACTCTGTATACCAGAAAATAATACAATACTGTATGTCAATTCTGCAAATAAAACAATTAATAAATATGTTTCTTTCTTTGTTCCATAAACTAGAAAACTAAACTTACAAGTTAAGATAAGCCACTATTTCTTTCAGGGCTTCTTATAAAAGCCCAAATAACATCTGACATTTTGACTAAAGTATCTAACTTTATATATTTTCCAAAAGGGCTGGAACACTCTGACAGTACAGGCCAGACAATTTTGCATGATGTTTGAAAACTAAGAAAATAATATTTGAAATTCTGCAAAAGTTTTCTCCTATTTACTTCTCCTTCACTTCAGGAAAGTACATGAAGTTCAAGTTATCCATAGCATGCATTTTAGCTGCTCAGTTCCCTTTGGAGCAATTCAAAGTTAACAGCCTCAAAAAAAAGACATGAATCTGTTGGGAGCTGGGGGAAAAAAAAGGTCCCAGAAGTAAGAAAAACTCTGAGATGGCAGAATAGTTCATTTGCAAATATTATATGAAATTTGTCGTAGGAAGGAATATTATTCACTCTCAGATTTTCTAATGCAAGGTAGAGGAGTATGACCCCAAATTATCTGAAACTGGGGATGAAGGAAAGGACTCTTAAAACAGGCTAGTTAATTTTAAGTATTACTTTTAAGTATTTAATTTTAAGGTTAGAGAATTTTAAGTATCTAACCAAATATTCTTAGAAAGTCAGACCCCAATAAAATCCTACATATTTAGGAAAAAAGTGCAAGGCTTATAAGAAAAAATATATAAACGTATTTACTACTTAAAGAAGATAAATTAATGGGTGAGGCTCCTCGGTGGCTCAGTCGGTTATGTGTCCACTTCAGCTCAAGTTCGTGATGTCACAGTACGTGATTTTGAGCCCTGCTAAAGGCTCCGTGCTGACAGATTAGAGCCTGGAACCTACTTCAGATTCTCTGTCTCCCTCTCTCTGCTCCTCCCCTGCTCACACTCTGTCTCTGTCTCTCTCTCTCTCTCTCAAAAATAAAATAAACATTAAAAAACTTGAAAAAAAAAAGAAGATAAACTAATGGTCAAGAATACTAGAAGACTTAGAAGTACAAAAAAGTCCACTCTCCCCAAAGGCATGCATAATTTCAATGCAATTCCCACGAGACACATTACCATGTATTTTTTTTTTTAACTTGAGTTACTTTAAATTTTACCTGGCAAAACAAGTAAATAAAAAAAAATAAAATTATGGGAAAGGAAAATGAGCACCTTTGGTAAGAGGTGGATGATGTCAAAATTATATTTTAAACGAGAGTTGTCTGTCTAGTTCTAGCAAAGAGGAAATAAGATACCAGTGGAAAATCTGAAATTTCTTGACATAGTGAATATACATTGTAATATATCAAATTAAAAGAGTAGGAAAGAATAACTACTCAGTATATGAGGTTGAAACAACTAGCTTTATATTTGGAGAAAATTGTTGTATCTATGTATTAAAGTATGTTAAAAACTGGATGCTTAGGCAGGAAAAAAAATAGATAAAAGATTATATTTAAGCCAAAATATATAAAGATGAGAATAGTAGACATAGTGGGGATATGTAGGGAGTAAATTCACAGACTTGACTCTGAATTTACTCACAGACTCTTTGAAAACCTCACATAACTAAAAGCACAATAAGCAATAGCCAAATGATAAACAGAAAAACAGATGTAATACACATGATATACAGTGAATATAAGCCTTATTTTATGAAGCAGCTTTTCTTAAACGTTTGGTCTCAGAATTCCTCGTAGACTCTTAAGAATCATTGGAGACCTCCCAAAAAACCTTTGTGTATGTGGATTAAATATGTACTATATTGGAAGTTAAATCTAAAGCATTTAAAATATATATTCTTTATTTAGAATAACAATAAACTCATTAACTACTAACAGAAATGTTTCTATTAAAATATTTTTGCCAAAGCAAAATAAGGTAACATTTTATGTTTGCTAATCCTTGTAATTCATTTATGCTTCTGTACTCAATCTGATTAGTATTTCACATCACATGGCCTCCGCCTCTGCAACCATGGTTGACAAAGAGGGAAAGAGAGAAGGAAACTCCAGAATTCTTGGATTTGGAATTATGAAGGACTAGAACCAATGCCTGCAAATACCAACCTTCAGACTTACTTAAAAAAAAAAAAAGGTGGGGTGGAGAGAGGGAAGGAAAATAAACTCTTACCATTTTAAACCACTGTTTCTTAAGTGTTAGATCACTTGGTGCTGAAAGCAATCTTAACCTATCAAACTCTCCATATCTCCGTGGTTCCATCTTTGCATCGACATCCCATACCATCCTGAAAAGGCTGAACACAAGGTAAAAACAGAACCCTTTTTGGTGACAGAGATGGGGCTCACATGATGTTAGGATAAAGCAACCTCACCTCTATTTCCCTCCATATTTGTTTACAGAGGTAAACAGGAACAGGAACTGGCTTTATGACTAGGGAAGGAAGGAAGAGTTTAGCAGAGAATGGAACTTCCCTGCACAGAATGGAAAAGGTATCCCATTACATGTAGGACCCTGGAATTGTTTTTGAGCTTCTACAGTTCAAGACAGAAGAGCCAGAAATAAAAAGTGCAACAATAGTGAGACTCTGAGCTCAGCCTGCTCTGTTTCATGATCCAGGTGGGGACACAGCATGGCCACAATCATTGCAGCGGGGGCAGGGAGTGTGGGGGACAGGTCAGGCTGTGTTCTCCCCGCTTCTCATTACAACTCAGAAATACACTGGTTCCCTGGGTTAGACCCTGTGTTACACATTTACCCAATCATGTTTCATTTTTTTCTTCTGGGACACATGGGAAGACTGCATTTCCACAGCAGCCCTTGCAGTTAGGTTGGAGCCCTAGAACAGGGTTTTGAGGAAAGGAATGTGAGCAGATACAATGTAGACCATTCAGTGTTGGCCACAAAGCTTCCCTGCCCTTCTGTGATAGGCTCTGAAGCCACTTGTTTCCGATGCAGTATCACAATATGGAAAATTCCTGGATCCCCAAGTCACCAATTAGAGGAAAGCTGCCAAGACTAGCCAAGTAACACAAAGCAGGCCGTGGTGTGAAAGATACACAAACTTCTGTTGTTTTAAGCTCTTGAGACTGAGAAGTTTGTTATTGCAGCATAATGTAGCTTTCATGACTAATACACAGCTGAAGAATGAGAATTTTGAGATCTGTAGATGATCCTTGACTTTAGTAATAGAGGGCTGATTATCCAAACAATGAAGCCTATCAAATTGCTTCTTGGGTAAAAGTTATATGGGAACTAGACCAAGAGAGAAAGAACAAAGCAGACAGCGCTAAATGCTCTGCCAATAAATTAGTTTGTGATCATATATAAGATACCATGTTGTGGCATCCCAGAAATATTTATGTGTAGGAGGAAAGTATAACAAGAATTTGCTGACAATAATCACCTGAATGGGAGACCCAAGATACCATTATTTTTGCATATTTGGGAAATATAATCTTTTTTTGATGTTACAGGTTATCATATAGGGATGATATTTCTGTCACATAAAAATAAATAGGGTGCCTGGATGGCTCAGTTGATTAAGTGTCCAACTTGGGCTCAGGTCATGGTCTCAAGGTTCACAGGTTTGAGCCCCACACTGGGCTCTGTGCTGACACTTCTGTGCTGGAGCCTGCTTTAGATTCCATGCCTCCCTCTCTCTCTCTTTCTGCCCACTCATGCTCTCTTTCTCTTTCAAAAATAAATAATAAAAGCAGTTTTAAAAAGTGGATCTTTTGGATCAAAAGCCAGGTCTAAAAATTATAATCACACTCATCCCTTTTCAAAGCTCTGCTTCATTGTATCTCAAGAGTCTTCTGATCTCAGTGGAATTATCCAGCTCAAAACATACTTTAAAAAGCTTATGTTTCTGACAAGTTAAAGAGATTCTGTTCTGGAGCAATATCCCTCTGCCAAATGGGAATCTACTTTCAACCTATGCCTCAATAAGGGACTTGAATGTTTGTTATGTAAGTCAAACCTATATTTACTGATGTGGTAACCAGTTGACAGACCCCTGGGACTGGTCCAAATGAAAAACTTCAAGACAAGAAACACTCCGGGCAAGATTGATGATATATGGAAATTGCATCACCATGCATGACAAAGGCCCTAATTCCCTACTGTGCACATAAGAGCAATTATTCAGACTTCCCTTTGGATGAGTGACCCTATCAATCATTTAGTTGGAGTATCAGGAAAGATTAAATCTGTAATTACAACCACCAGACTGAGTATTTCCCTATGTTTCCAACAAAATAATAGTTGCAACATTATTGTATATTCCAGCCAAACTTACTTGTGTGATTTATCAAAAATATGAAGCATCAGTCTCTATTTGAACTGAAGAAAGCCTTAGAACAAATCCAAAGGCCTACATTTTGTTCCAGTCCATTAGTCTGCCTACCTCTAAGATCAAGCACAGTGAACATTTTATTTGTGTAGTGCTAAGGGAAGTAATCCCACCACTAGAGGACCCTTAACACTGAATTATTCATGGACTTCTTATTTCAAAGTCTATTAGAACTCAGGGTGCCTCTGGGCTTAGGTACTTCATTAATACTGTGATACGCCTTCTGCACCCCAGATGTGGGGGAAAACTGTGTACTTAAATAGAGGTAATTGGTATTTTTGCTGAACCTAGTTTATAGCTCCTGTAAAAGAAAAGAAGGTATCTTGGTAAGGTCAAATGGAAATATTATGATGAACTATTGTATAAGATACTATTTTAAGAGCTCAGTTTGTTTCACATTTTTGTCCTTGAGTAAATATAAGATATTGAAATGCCTGACAAAGTGGACATTCAGGGTGTAGTGTAGAGATAAAATGATTTCTCCATGGATTGTTATCAAGAGTAGGATTTCCTAAATTCTCATTTCCAGAAGTGACCTAGAATCAACTTAGTTCTAGGTGAAAGTCAGACATAAGGCAAGTTGGTTTGACAAAAGGCATCTACTTTTGACAAAAATGTGTTCATATATTCTGCTCTTGACACATTCTTCCCAGCTTGGAGGTGATCTTGCAGTGAGTGTTTCTATGTCATTGACCCTAGGTAATTCAAATTTTAAATTGATCTGTGTTGCTTAAAAATTTCCCATCAGCAGTCATTTTAGTTTAGTTGCTGGGTGGTCAGAGCTGGTGCAATGAACCCTTGTTTATGGTCTGAGCATTGCTGAGCTCTGATTAACTGAATCCACTCAAGGCCTGAGTGTTCTCAACATCAAACATGTACTAACAAAAGTATAGACTACACTGAGCTTTCTTGCTTTGAAGTAACATTGACTCTGTTTGATATGTTACATGATACATAATAATTGTCTACAGTAGGTTCTACAGATGAAATGCACAACACACAGTATCAGTCTCTAAAAAGAGAAGAATTATATGTGTACATTTATGCTGGATCATTTATGCAAAGGGCATAGGTGTAAATTTCACATTCACATGAAATGATCTCTTCTCTGTTCAAGCATGAACCAGGAAGGTGTCCACTGTGGTCTAGTCAGAGGTCTTTGCACAGTGAATGGCCTCACCCTAGTTTACCTCTTAGCATTCTCCCATATATAAGTAGGAAAGGTGAGACATGGAAATACATATCTATAGGAACCTCGATTCTACTCAGGGAAGACAAGAATGAATGCAATGTTTCATCAGTCTTCTGTGACATGGAAAAATCTGTAGTCCCAAAGAATTCACATGATCATGTAAATTACCCTATAAGTGATATAACATGACAAAAGTGAGGATTAACTTTTATTGAGCAGTATACATACTGCCAACCAAGTACTATTTATCTCATTTAATCCTCTTAACAATCTTTGTGGTAGATGAGACTGTCACCCCCCATTTTGCTGACAAGAATACCAAACGAGCAAAAGGTGTAATTCATCTAAAGTTACATATCCTAAAAAGCTCAAACTAGCTTTGAGCCCAGGTAATCTGGCTCCAGAGGTGTTGTTTGAACCACTGTGGTAATTTTCAGTGTGGTCCCCCCAAAATCTGCACCTTGGGTTGCCACACTCTTCTTAGTCCTCTCCTGCATGAATCCAAACCTGTCTATACAATGACAAAGATTCTCTCTCTAGGCTCTAGGTTGGCTCCTCTGAGCCTCTTTACAACCCAGCATCAACCCTGATCTACAAAAATTTGAACACAACATGAGAACAGTTTCTTACAGCCCAAGGCCACATCTCTAAGATGATGCTCACCCTTCTAAAGTGCCTAAGATAACTCTAGGCTGACATAATAATTTATTGTTTCAGTCAATACTAGAAAACAGGGTCCCTGTCTCTCAGTCTCTGTGGGAAAGTAGGAGTCTAACTTCCAGAAACACCAGTTAGCAAACCCAGTACAAGAACCAACCTGTTTCCTGCTTGATGTAATATTTTCATTTCCCTGACTCTCTCAAGACCCTGCTCACCACCTTATCCCCTCACTCTCCCTTTGAAACACCCAGTCATCTCTGTACAAACTGAAGTTGAGTTCAGTTCACACTGCACTCTTTACCTCTTGGTATATTACTGCTGATTACAATCTATCCTTACCATTTACTGTCCACCTTTGACAGTAACCTGTTGGATTTAGCAAAAGAGATGCAGAGTGACTTCCAAGGCTGGATCATAAAAGGGCTTTCAGCTTTCACCTTGGTCTTCAGAACGCTCACCCTTGGATATCTGAGCCACCATCCTGAGGAGACACATGGAGAGACGAAGAGAAGAACAGAGGCAGTATAAAGAGGGAGATACTTTCAGAAATTCACACTATCCCATCTGAACAGAAATAAGTTCTCTTTGAGCCCTGTTCATATCACAGATTTGTCAGCAAACTAATGGACAGTTGTTTTTATTAAGCCAATAAGTTTTGAAGTGATTTGCTACACAGCAATAAATAATTGGAAGATCCACTGCAAAATATAGGCCTTTTCACTCTCCCAGGATGCCTGTCTCAAAGAGCTTAACTCAAAGTCTTCTTCAGCTTGCTCACCCTAGCTCCACTCAGAAGCTCACAAATATTCATACTGGGCTGAGTGGAGGTCAAAATTGTCTAAGCACCAAGCCCAACTCTGGTCATAAAGGAAATAAAAGCAACAGAAAAGAACATCTACTATTTCAAATTAAACATTAGTCCATATATAAAAGTCTTTTCTTTCTTGCTTCTTAAAGGATGTATGCTCCCAATAATATGTTGGCTAAGTTGTAGTCACTGATGAGAATTTTCTTTAAAAAAATAATTTTGGGGGCTCCTGGGTGGCTCAGTTGGTTCAGCATCTGATGCTTGATTTTAGCTCAGGTCATGATCCCAGGGTAGTGGGAACCAGCCCCACTTTGGGCTCAGCACTAACCATGGAGCCTGCTTAAGATTTTCCATTTTTCTCTCTCTCTTCCTCTGTTTCTCTCTTTCCCCTCCCTCTGTGCCTTCCCCCACTCATGCACACGTGCATGCACTCAGAAAAATATTTTTTTAAATAGTATTTGTTTTTGAAAAAAAGATACCAGTTTCTTTTATAAATCTAAAAGCATAAAAAAATTAATGGTTTGATATTTTTCATTTAAATATATTCAAATATGTTAAAGATCAGCTGGATTATACCATTGCTAATACACATAGGTGTTGTGGTTCAATACATAAAAGATTTTCTCTAGATAAGATTTCTAATATTGTAAACTCAAACTTAATGGTGAAGCAGAACAGAAAACCTTTAATGCCATAAACATTAAGGACTGTTAGTTGCAAAATGAAACCAATTGAAATAAAATTCTAATCCAGGCTTCAGAGAGTCATTATCCTGGAGGGAGAAGGGGCCTGGGCTCATACAAACCGTGACTCCTGAACTTGTTTCACATAGCACTTTGATTTGTCAGACTCCGGAGTATTTACTAGTTTGCACTCAATTCACTCAAAACCAGCTAATGCCTTTGGCAATAGCTTTGGTGTTTTACTCTGTGTTATGCTTGACAGGGAGCTTGGTTGTTTAATCACAAAATTTTATTCCTTGTGAATCTCATTGGCTCCCATTTTCCTGTGCGGCAGGATGAGTGAAGAGCTGCCAGAATCTGCCTCAATTTACCTCCCATTTGAAGCTTGTTGGTCCCCTGACTTTGTTATTGATGGCTTTACACAAACCTACCTTATGATTAAATCCAAGACCCAGAATTATTATAAGTAGAATGTGGAAGAGCTGCTCTGTGAGGGGATCAGAGTTGACAAATAATTCCAATGGATGGAAAAGGTAGCAAAAATTTTCTCCAGATGTTATTTAACCACTGGACAAAAAGAGGAGGAGGAGGAAGAGGAGAAGAAGAGAGAAGAATAAATCAGCCTTTATCCCTGAAACTTACACTGAAATTAACAAAACATTCACATACATAATTCTCAGGGCTCAAATCCTGGATATATAAGAATCATTTCAAATATTTGCTCATATGGATCCCATATCTTCTACTATTTTCTTACTAGTCACATCATGCATGCCAAATTTTGTTTCAGAAACTACAGCCAAATACACATATATTAGTGCATCATGACATTTTAATTATAAAAAGGACAATTTTTATTCATAAAGCACATAAGCATTAAATATCTTCACTGAAAAAATATATATGGTTACTTTATACATATAGAGTAGACATTTTATTAAAACTTCATTATAGTTTTCATTGACTCTGGAAAAATGCTGCCATGCCATCAACAGCTCTAAACTTTTTTGAGATTTAAGCATGCAGCACACAGGAACAGCCTAAGCAAGGCCAGCCTGCTCTGTAAAACTTTAGGACACTTAGTGAGAGCCCATATCAGCATTGGGGCCAACAATATCCCCACAAAATGCCCCTGGGATAGAGGGTCTACTTCTTCAGAAATAACCAAACATTCTGATAAAGTGGCTTCGTTTCACCGTGTGACTTATTCCCTAAGCCACAAGTCTTTCTTCCTATGAGTTACAAAAGCAAGTAAAAGAAAATTAGAGATAGGTTGGTTCAGGGTTTAAAACAGTAAAACTGTAAAATCAACCAACAAAAACAATGGTAAAATTGTAGCCTGTTATCCAAAATCTCTTTGATCAATGTATCTGGAGCTGGGGGAGCTGATAACTCCTACAGCTAATTCTCTCAGAAACATGAATGGATTCCTGATCTCACCTGGCAGTGCTTCTTTAACACCTACAACTCCCTCCCCCAACCCCAGGCCTAGATTAGAAAACAGAGAAGGTAAAAGCAAGAACCATGATTTTGGTATCTGAGTTGGCTCAATGACCAAATTCAGAGCAAGAAGTTTGAAAATTTATACTCTTGGTTATAAATAGCCCAAGCATGAATATATTTATAACTCTGAACAACTGTAACCCACGTAGTACCAAAATAACATAAATCAATTCATAAAATTCAAATTTTATTTCCATGTTTGTCCAATGGGGATAGTAGAAACAATGAAATATAAGATGGTCCATGACCTCCAGCTTGTTAAAGAAATATACCACTCCTTTATGGTAGAACAATTACATGGCCAAGTCAGCACATTATTATTGACACCTTCTAGGTAGGGAAGAAGACAGAAGATGTATCTGCACTCTGAGCATCTCCTAGAATATGCCTAACATTATTCTCTAAAAATTCAAGTTTGTTACTGCAACATCATCTTCATTTTCATACCACATTTACAAAGAAAGCTTCCCAAATTAGCAATAGGACCTTTGGCCTTTTTCAACATTATCCCATTCACTCATATATTCAACATATATTTACTAAATGCTTTCTGAGCATGAAATACATAATAAGATAATAAAGGCGCATGTGATAATTAGCTCACCCTTTAAGAAGAGATTTTATAAAATGTCTACAACTACCTGTCATATTTGTAATACAAACAACAAGAAGTATAGCAGTGAGGGCAAAATAAACATATTTTTCCCTGAAAGACAATCTTGAACTTTCTTTTAAATTCACATGCTTCTTTTTTTATCCAACTTATTTTTTTTTGTTTTTTATTTATTTTTGAGAGACAGAGAGAGACAGTGTGAGCAGGGGAGGGTCAGAGAAAGAGAGAGAGATACAGAATCTGAAGCAAGCTCCAGGTTCTGAGCTGTCAGCACCGAGCCCTATACGGGGCTCAAACCCACGAACTGTGAGATCATGACCTGAGCCGAGTCCAGATGCTTAACTGACCTAGCCACCCAAGCGCCCCTAAATTCACATGTTTCTATCACATTGAAATATACAGTAACAAAGCAAAAATATATGAACTGCATGTGGTCACATAAAACCTTTAAACTTAAGGATCCTGCAGAGTACTAAGATCTTTTGCTAGTTGATTTAATTGTCTTCCAAGCCATTCAAATTTCCAATCACAGGTTCCTAATGACTAAGGTGGATTAATAAAAGCCATTAGTTTTGCTTAGAGTTAAGCCAAGGCCTAGACCATCAGATTATACTGCCAGACAGTTACCAGTTACTGAGTGACTCAACCTAGATTGATGCCTAACTATAGATTCCATACTCAGTGATATTTTGACCATGATACATGGTTCTTGTTTATGCACCATTTAAGTCTTCTTGATACATATCCCAAATTCAAGAAGGTCAATTCCATCTCAGCAAAACCATCTGGTCCTTCCATGAATCTCCTGGCAACGACTATTAACTGCTCTAATAGGGTCTCCACCCTGCAGCCAGAGTAAAGTGTCCAAAGGACAACCAGTCTTGTTGCTACAAAAACCAGCAAAAGAGTCACTATAGAACTGCTATGTGATCAGAAATTCCACTCCTAGGTATATATTCTAAAGAATTGGAATCAAGGACTCCAACAGATACTTGTACACCAAAGTTCAATGCAGCATTGCTCACAATGGCCAACAGGTGGAAAAACCCAAGGGTCCAGTAACAGATTAGATAAACAAAATGTGGTCTCTAAGATGGAACATTCAACCATATAAAATATGGAATCCTGATACATTCTACAATATGTATGAACATTGACCATACTATGTAAGTGAAATAAGACACCAAAATACAAACATTGCATGCATTTACTTACATAAAATGTCTAAAATAGGCAAATTTTTAATAGAAAATAGATTAGAATTTACCAGGCTGGGAGAAACAGAAAATGGGGAACTAATGCTTAATGGGTAGAGAGTTTCTGTTTATGGTGATTAAAAAAAATTGGAAATAGAAAGTGGTAATGTTGTATAATGTTGGGAATGTCTTGCATAGTGTGGCACTATCTCCCCAGCCTTATCAGGTACTCCACTTTCTACTCTCCATTCCTTGCACTCTGGGTTTCTCTAACTCCCATAAAAGCACTGTGCTCTTTGCTTCCCAGTTCCCTGGAAAAAACTAGGTCTTCTGTTTGTATTACACATCCCTATCATGTTCTAGTAAGTAATATCTACTCAAATTTAAGCCGATTCCTCACATTTTAGGGAAACCTTCCAGATTGGATGGGTCAAACCCTCCTATTCTGCTTGATTTAAGAAAGAAAAGAATGGAGGAAGGGATAAAGGAAGGGAGAGAGGGAGGAAGGAAGGGAGAGAGGGAGGAAGGAAGGAAGGAAAGTTTTCCTTTATAGCATGTATTATATTTTAGATATTTTTTTATTTATATGACTGCTTGTAGCCAGCTTTCAAAAGGGCAGCCACTAATCCCTGTAGTTCCTGCCTCCTTTGAGTGGTATCCTTGTGTAGTCTCCTCTCATGTTGGTTCAGGGTTGATTTGGATGACAAATATGGTAGGAGTCTCTTTTGAGATTTGGTTTTAAAAGATTGTCTCTTTCACCTTGGCTATTTTTTCTCTGTCCCTCTCTCCATCTCTCTTACTGCTTTTAAGGAAACCATGTCATGAACAGCCCTTTGGAGAAGGAGGTGAAGCCTCCTGCTCACAGCCACATGAGTGAGCATGGAAATAAATATTCCAGTCCTCATCAAATCTTCAGAGACTGCAGCCCTAACTAACAGCTTGACTACAACCTCATAAGAGACTCTGAGCCAGAACCACCCAGGTAAGTGTCCTGCACTTCCAGTTTCTTGACCCTTAGAAAGTGAATGAGATAATACATGACTGTTGTTTTAAACTGCTAGGTGCTAAAGTTTTTTTAATATAGGAAAAGATAACTAATGCATGATTATTTGATTCGTATTTTTCCTATCAAGTTCAAAGGGGGCAGAAACTGTTCCTTACTGTGCTCACCAATTACAACCAATGCCTATCACAGTATTTGACATATAGGAGACACTCAATAGATATTTAATGAATAAACGAACCCCAATGACCTTTTATGTCTACTGGAAAGGAAATAAAGTTAACATGCCTTACACTGTAATGGATGGAATGGGTCATTTCCCAGCAAGGTGTATTGACTTAATTGTAAATGACACTTTGCTTGCAAACACCCAGGAGAAAAAATTTAGTATTCATATTTTTAGTTAAAAGATGATGCAAATTGACTTTAAAAATAGTAAATTTAGATGTTATTAGATGGAATGGAGAACGGGAAAGGGGGTCTCTGCAAACAACCCAGAGCCACTCATTCTTTATAAAAACTGAGGCTCCTGCCAATCATCAGAGGAAATGCAAAGGACAAGGTGAAAGTGAGGCAGAAACATATTTGGAAGAAATATACTTTCTGTTCATCATGTGACTGAGTTTTCTCATGAAAACAGCTCAATAGCAATTTATGTGTTTTTACTTCCTTAATGCAAAGGGACTTTTAAATATTTATTTATTTATCTTGAGAGCGTGCATAAGCAGGGGTGGTGCAGAGAGAGGAAGAGCGAGACTCTCAAGTGGGCTCCATTCTCAGCAAAGAACCCAACACAGGGCTTGATTTCATGAATTTTGAGATCATGACCTGATCCAACATCAAGAGTTAGATGATTCACCAACTGCGCCACCCAACCACTGCAAAGGGACTTTAAAAATAATATTCCAGATCCATGGATAATGTAGTTAAATGGACAAAAAAGAGGAAATAAAGTGTGAGCAAATTAAATAGCCTGGGAAGCAAATGCTTTAGGATGACTCTTAGCATTGAACCATTAGGAAAAAAGGCCAAAATTAGACACTGAAATATCAGCATCTATTTCTCTTGAAGAATGGTGTTGCTGTTTTATGAGCACATGACAAAAACATTTCAACCAGCTTTTCATTCAAGCAAGCAACTGACCTCTCCTGGACTCATTTATTGGATCCACTAACTCTGAACATGTCTTGGGTTAATGGAATTAGAAAATGTATAATATATAAAGGAAGAAGAACAGGGTATATACTAGCGACTAAATGTATGCAAGCAAAATCTCTGAGAAACTACCAAAATAAGATTGGGACAGGATACTTAAAGCCATTGTACAATTGTCAGATGGCGTAATTAATGGCACTCATGTGTGATGTAATGTGACTGTATTCTATGTACACAATGATTTTTAAAAGTACTTTTTCATATATACATAGTGTGCAGAGTGCTTACTCAGATTTTTGCAGACAAAAATCTTCATTGTGGGGAGGCATAATGGTTGGCGCACACACACGTGTGTATGTATATGTATCTTTTCTTCCCAAGTCGCAGTATTCTCATGGCATGCTGTTAAAAAGAAAACACCACGTCCTGGGCCTCCTGGGTGGCTCAGGTGGTTGAGTGTCTGGCTCTTAATTTCAGCTCAGGCTGTGATTTGATGGTTCGTGGGTTCCAGCCATGCATCAGGCTCTGTGCTAGCAGTATGGAGCCTGCTTAGGATTCTCTCTCTTCCTCTCTCTCATTGTTCTTCCCAACATCTGCTCTCTTTCTCTCAAAATAAATAAATTTTACTTAAAAAAAAGAAGAAAAAGAGAAGAAAACACGGGCCTCAAATGTCATCAAACCAAGGGCTTAATAATAACCTAAGTCCAGTTCCACCTCCTCCAGAAATGAAAGTCTTAACTGGTCAGGAATTTTCTGATGTGCACCAATGATGTAATCTGTCACATGAACCCTCTCCACTCCTGTAAGGAAGATAGTAACATCCCTAAAGGAATTTGATCTTGCCTGAAATGGTTCTTTCTTTTCTTTTGCTTATAACTTTTTGCCATACCCTCCTTCCTATAAAAATTTTCCATTTTCCTCTGATTGTTAGATGGAAGGCTGCCCTACTCATGAATCATTTAATAAAGTCAACTAGATTTTCGAAATTACTCTACTGATTTAAAAAATAACAATGCCAGTAAGAAAAATTGTGATGAGATAAAATTCAAAGCATAGAATGTTATGAGATGAAAGGATCTTACATCTCATTATTATTTTTACTTACTAATTAAATAAAGTGAGAGGGAATGCAAGCAGGGAAGGGGCAGAGAGAGACACAGAATCCCAAGCAGATCCCATGCTATCAGTTCAGAGCCCAATATGGGGGGCGGGGGGGGCTCAAATTCACAAACGGTGAGATCATGACCTGAGCTGAGATCAAGAGTCAGATGCTTAACTGACTGAGCACCCCCATCTTATTATTTTTTTATTCATGTCATTAGAAAGAAAAACAGACCCCAATCACCCATTCCCCTGTGTGATTCCTCCAGTCCCCAATTTTAATACTTCCCATATCATACTACCCTTTGAGACTGTCTTCCTTTGAAGGCAGGTGCAGAGAACATACATAAAGTGTTAAAAGCAAGGCTGAGGGATTCAGACACCAACCAATGAGGAAGTAGAAACACTGGGGATATTAGCAAGGATGGATAAGCTGTAGGGTAGGGAGATTACTTTGAAAACAATATACAACGTGGGCTTTAAAAAATAGGAAAAAGAGAAAGATAAGAGCAAGTAGGTTTGGAAGAGGGAGGGTAAACAACAAAAATTGATGTGGGACAACTTTAAGAAAAGGAAGGGGTAACTTATTGGAAGTATGTTTGATAGGTAATAGAATCCAAAAGAGAAGGACCAAGCTTTGGAAAGGCCCTGATCCAAAAGAGCTGTGGAAATTCAGGTAACTGGGAATTCATGGGCATGCTCTTTAAGGCCAGGCCAGCGACAGGAATCAGAATCAATTAATCAAACTCCCAGAAGAGCTTGTCTTGCATGTTGACTTGGTCAGAAGAGGAAGTGCCTCCTGATTTACAGTCTCTTCAACACTTGAAGTGCTTTCCCCTCAACTTTATAAAGGAGATTGGATACTCCTCTTAAAATTAGAAAGGATATTGGGTGGACATACAGAACGGCTGCCCAGATGAGAACCAGGAAAGCAGGGATTGTTCAACCCAAGAAACTTATGGAGGGTAGAGACCAAGCCCAGAGGTACTGTCCATGTTTCCTCTTGACTAACCTCAAGACCAATTTTGACAGACATAATGACAGAAAGGATTGTCCTCAGCACTGGTGGCATGAAAGCGCCTTATGTGCTCCGAAGTCCCCACTTCGTGTGCTTAGATTACATTCACAAGAACAGTTGATACAAATGTGTCCTATCATCCTGTTAGGTGCTATCAGGTGGGCTACTGAAAGCTCTTCTCTTTCTTACTTATCTCCTTCCGGTGGTGGTGGGATGTGACCCTGCTTAACATTTAGTCCTGTTAGGAATGAGCCTGCCCAATGCATAAAGAAAGCACAGAGAGTATAGAGTTGTTTTTGTTCCTTGATCCTGTTTTCCCCAAGAACAAGTTGGGCTGTAGTAGAGAGAAGGGAAAATCCCAAACACACCTTTTGCCCTCATTCATGGAAGAGCAATCATCCCTGAATAAAAGGGGAGACAAAGGTTCTTAAACACAGCCACCAACACTTACGTAGTCCCAGAACTACAGATCCCAAGAGCCCTAAAACACATTTGCCAACATGTGCTGTCACCTGTCTAGATGTGCCTCTGGAAAGTATTCTCATGTGACCAGGAGAGGAAGCTAAAACTTTGTCTTAGACTGACTATTAAAAGAAGGGATTTTACAACAAAGTTTCCTTTATATCTAAAAAATATATGTATTTACAAAAAAAGAGTAAATAGTACTTGTGTAAAGATAAAGGGAAAAGAACAATGTTTAGGTAACCCTTTCATTGTTGTTTTTTCTTCCAGAGAAAGAGAGACACCGTGTGGATTTGAGAGAAAGCCCAACATAGCTCAGTTTACTTTAATATTCAATAAGGAAACAAGATTATTGTTTAAGAATATGATAGCAAAATAAAGTATGAAGATAAATAAAGAGGAAGTTCAAGTGACCAACACAGATGAACAAAAATCTGGTGTTAAGACAAATTCCTCCAGGACCATTTTTCTTACTATGTGGCAAAAGAGTGGAGAATATAAGGGAATTCTACATGTTTATATAATTTGAAAGCAAAAGAGCAGAGAAAGAGTTCTGGGTGAGTCTGGCGTTCCCAGTCTTAATGTGGAGACATTCATGGAGACAACCTGGAGAAGAACCAAGGGAAAAGATTCTGCCTTGAAAGCAGTTGTGATTCATCAGCTCCCCTTGCATCCCTGCTTCAGGGACTGGATGACAGCACCATTAGGGGACACAGTAAAGCAAATATACTTCTAATCATATCCCACGTAACAGATATTTTTATTTGAATCAGCACTGCAGAGAATAGAATCTGATTTGAATCTGATCTCATCTGACATGTACAAAGATGCAAGAGGAGAAAGCAATTGAGTTTGCAGCTCCCTCTAGTCGTGCTTTGGAAATAACTGCAGAGGGAAGGGAGAGGCTCCGAGCCTGGAGGGGTTCTGGGGTGGGCAGGGAAGAGAAACAGATTGTCTTCATTGCTGAGCACAAGTGAAAATGAGACATATGCTTCCAGTGGAACCTGTTTTGGTATCTCATCTGCAGCCACCAGAGGCAGTGAATGGTATGTGATTTAAACACTGCCCCAGAACACTGCCCCAGAACACTGCAAAATCGGAGGATGTGCATATATGCTGTGAGCTCCCTGCCATTGCCTTCCAAGAGAATTCATAGTGCATTAGACTATGCTATGTTTGTCAGCCTCTCCTTTCTCCCTGCTGAAGAAACTTGCTATCTAGACCTAGAAATCGATTTGTGAATAAAAAGTGAAGCCACTAACATGCAAACATGTGAATAAGAACATTTATGCCCTTAAAGACAACTACAATATCACACAAACTGTCAGACTAACAGAGAAAGCCCCATGCCTCCTAACACTGATTAAAGAAAGTAGATAACAGAGTCCATGTGAATATGCTAAAGTCAGACAGCAAGAAATGACACCCAGGTCTCTGTCCTTAGTTTAGTCTAATACAGCTCCCATTATAAAATGTGGCGGCTATTCTGTGCTCAGACACAGAAGGAATTTTCTAAATCAAAAATCACACACACAAAAAAATCCCTCTAGATGTTCTTTAAGCTCGCTTGCTGTATGTGCTGGGATTGGAAGGGAAGGGGAAGCTTTAAGAGATGTACAAGAAATTGCACATCTTATATAATATGCAGAGAGGTCTGCTTTTTAAGTTGACAATCTAGAAAGCTAGTGGAGTTGATGTAGTTCACCACATTTGGGAGTTTCACTCTAAACACTGCCATCAAAGTCAGTATTGAACCACACAAGAAAACTACTCTAATTACTTTAAAGTCTTTATATTGCCTCTGTCACAGTCCCAACAAAAAAGGAATTCATCCCAGATGGTTCAAGTGAGACTTTAAGGACAAAATAAATTACAGAAGTGAGGGCAGGATTAAAGATGATGAGGTTCCCAGAGACTAGAGAAGCTCCCAGTGCTGAACTGGGTGGCCATGGGGTAACTGGACGCTAGAGGAAATATGCTTCCAAAGTCCAGTGGCAGATACAGCCGTGGAGAGTTTGCCGTCACAGAAATTATTGTCTTAGAAGGTCTTGCCTCTTGCCAGAGACGCACTGCTAAAGCAGAATATCTCAACCTCTCTCTCCTCTTGCCTCCTGGTCTTCTCCCTCCTTCCAGCTGGCATGGAAGCTTGGGTGATCCCATCCATAGACACTCATATCAAAGTAGAAATACTGGCTTCAGTGGAACAGATCTTAGTGGAACAGCAAGTAACTGGGATGTACATCATTTCTGAGTTGAAATGAGTTGATTAGTCACCTTTTCTATCATCCTTAATACTGTTGCTTCCAAAATCCCTACTCAGTCCATTTTGTATTGAGTAAATGTCCCTAATTATTCTATTTTTTGTTTGTTTAATTCTTCCCATGCATTAAGCCATATCTTGCGTGCTGATTGATGGTCACCATTCCCAATGAATGACCTATTTAGCTAGTTCTAAATGCATTAATCTTAAATACCATGTGTGAAGTGCTTATACAGTAACTAGCACAGAGTAAATTCTTAATCAGTATTTTTGTACTTCTAGTTTTTACTTTGGGCCATTGTACCTGAAGTCAATTACCTCAATCAAAATGAATTAACACTGTGTGGCCCAGATGGCCCTTTAATGCTGCTGCAGTATGTTGGAATTAATCTGCACTGCCAGCTTCTGCCGTGCTGGAGAAGAGGTCATCTTGGGCAAAGCCCTTCCAAGTGTGGGGCATCATGGACAACATGTGCTCTGGCCACAACCCATTTGCAAGAGAACAAGTAACGTGGAATACGTGGGAGCAACTGAGGGAAATCAGGGACAGGGTTCTCATTCAAGCTTAGTTTGACCACAGAGAAGCCACTTCATCTCTTAAAGCCTCAGACCCATCATTGCCAAAGTAAGCAATTGAAAAGACTCTGAGTTCCAAACTTGTTTTGGTTTCAAGGGAATCATGTTGTTATGTAAGATACAATAGCAACAGTCAGCCTATAAAAGGGATAAAAGTGGCATTGCTCTGGTTGAGGAAGACTGAAGGGGTCTGGAAGGTGCTTTTACATTTCCCTTCCCCTCTCACCCAACATTGCAAGGAGTGCAGTAGAAAAACCCCAACATGGACAATTGCTGAAGGTCCACTTCTAGTCTCATTTCTTCAGGTGTTAGTTTCCCCCAATGTTATAGGGAAGGATATAAGAGGGGAAATACTTAATTTTGTCCTCACAAAGCGTAAAATCTAGCAGTAAACTCTTGTAGACTGCAGTACAAATGGTATAATAAGTTCAGTGTCCCAAAGTGTCTGCTACATGATTGTGTTCATTCCCTTTGTGTATTTTAGTAATGAGAGTATAATTGTTGGTGCTTATAATACATATAATCTCATTACTGTCACTCCCATCACTATGCATTCACTTTAGCCTATACACCGTGTGCTCCACTTTCCCCCTTCTTGTAACACATACATATTTCTCTTTTCCGGCCCCCAGATTTCAGTCTAATTCCTGACAGTTACCATGGCTAATCATTGAGACATTACTGCCTGCCGGGTTTTTAGTATATTTCATCCACTGTTCTGACACGTGCCAAGAAGTCATTACTGCATTAATGTTGACTTGCCATGGCCACATTTGTGCTGTACTAGAGTGGTTGAGACTTCCTGAGCAGAAGCTAATTTAGACATGCAAATGATGGCATTCCTCACAGTGACTAGTAGGGAAACTGTAAGATTAGACACAATTATATCATGCCTGGATTTCTGTATCTGTCAAAGGACAGATTTGGCCTCTATTATTCTCCTGGATGCCTTCCATAACTAATAATTCCTATCACCTACACAGGATTCAAAGCAGGAAAGCTTATCAACCTCTTTTTAACTTATTTTTTCCAATAGGTAAAGTACAGTGAACTTTTGAGAACAGTAAAGATACTTATTTTATACTCTGTACATATATGACATCATGCAGTTGTCAAAACCTACAGAACTTTACAATACAAAGACTGACCTTTATTGTATGCAAATATTTAAAAATCATTTAGTAGACTGAGGGAATCCTAAAGCAGAATGCAGAATGTGACAAAACAAATTATATTCCACATGTATAAAATAATGTCAGTGAAGGAGGTAGAGGAAAAGGTGATAGACTGAGTAACTTTGGAATAAGTAAATCAGGTAAAAATAAATGCAAAAGCATCTACAAAAGCATCCTACTCTAGGTGATAAAGTTTTGTCAAACATAGGTATGGGTTTTCAATTCTGATACTTCCATCTAGGTAAATTGAACAATTGGATGCATAGAGTATGGTAAGGAAGAAGACAAAAATGATCCATGTGGTAATGGATCCAAGTTGGAGACATCAGTATGAATCATAGTTAGTTTAATGTATATGGTTTTGTGAAGAAATATTTATAGATCTGTACATTTACAGGTGTGTGTATACATATGTTAGTTAGTATATACCTTTATATTTCCTTGCTCTATTGTCTGAAAGTGCCTAGAAGCAACAATTCCCCAGTAGCAAGAATCACACCTAGTGCCCAGACCTTCAGATCTAATGATATTCTCCAATAAAAAGTTGAACATAATGTGGACTTTAGTTAATAGTAGGTCAATATTGGTCCATTTATTATTGACCCATTTACTTACTAATTAAAGTGTTAATAAGAGGAGAAGCTGGATGCGGGGTTTATAGAAACATTCTGTACTATCTTCACAATTTTCTTGTAGGCCTTTAACTGTTCTAAACACTTAGTCAAGAATATTATAACAACACTTCATGGTGACAGTAACTATATTTATCATGGTAAGCACCATGTAATTTATAGATTTGCTGAATCACTATGTTGTACACCTGACATTAATAAAACATTTTATATCAGCTATACTGAAATAATAAATTTTTAAGATAAAATAAATAAAAAATAAATTTTATTAAAACATAAAACAACCAAATGCAAAAAAAACCTGGTAACTTTTCAAAAATTCTTAACTGGGAAAAAACCAATTATCTATAATTAAGAGCAAACATGGCCAAACTTCAGATATTTATTTGAATAACTACTATAATATAACTACAACACCATCTATAATATATAGATTTCCAATAATCGCTACAATCTAGATTGGTAGATGAAAAAAAATATGTCAAGTGTTACTTGAATACCTGTCCTAATCCTGAAATGAGTCCATTCTTATTTGACCTGAGGGCAAAAATGTCTATAACCACTCTATTCTGGCAAATAACAGAAGATAAAATCTACCCTCTAAAGAGCATCAGGAATTTCTAAATATTGCAACTAGTCCTGGCTGATCTTATAAATACTGTAGCTAGTCTTAGCTAACATTAGAATGTATATAGCACCTGTTGAATCATCATTATGAGCTCTTCATGCAGCCTGACAGAGAGCAGATTCAAGGGCAGGTGTCAGAGTTGACCCTACAACAAAACCCCTGTCCCTTTATCCAAGCAACTTAAGCTACTTTCCTACTATGCAAGTTTCTACAAAAGGAGATGGTCTCTAAGATGTCTCTATAATTAGATCACATTGACTCTCCCTGTAAGAGATGCCAAGTCAAATATAAGGAGCACAGGTGTCTGCTGGCACTGTTAACTTGGAAATCCTTAATATTAATTGGTTAGAATCTCCTCAAGTGATTTCTGTACATCCACAAGGAGACAGAAGATAATAAGTCAAGTCTCTGGAGCTAAAATGGCTTAGTATCTTGAGAGTGGTACTTTTGGAAGTCTTGAAACCTTCAAAGGGCATATGGAACATGGAAAGAAGAAGAATTGCTCAAAAGCTGCTGATAAAAATGTGTGAAAACAGAGCGGACACTTAAGCTTGCAAAAGCTTTGGTAATACATCTTTAAAGAAGAGGAAACAACTATTAATGGAAAAGAAAATACTTAAGCAGCACTACTACAAATTCAGTAGCCTAAACCTGCTTCACCAGCAGCTTTATCTGGAATGGCAGAAACCAGAAAAACTGAGATCTGTTCCTTTTAAAAATTTGCCACAATATCTCTCACCATGTGGATTTCAGTGTAAAACTTAAAAAGGCACCATTGGGTAGTACTTAGCTAATGAACTCTGATTATACATTAGGGTCACCTGGGGAGTTAAAATAATTCTTTTTGTCAAAATTCAATAAATTGTACACTAAATATTTGCAAATTTAACAGTATGTAAATTTTATGTTAAGAAAAGTACTATAAATATTAAACTGTAGTTAGTGGGTTTTCTTTTTATACTGATCTGGTATTTAGCAATCCTGAAACTACTTTCAGTGTCCTCTAGGCTTGAACAAATGAATATATATATATACACTATGTGATATTGGATTGGATTTTAAATACTGTTACTGATTTTTTTAATATAAACAGGTAGGTTGATAGATAAATCAATAAATTTATATATATGTAAATACAAATATATGTATATACATGGATGTATACACATATATTTCCTAGTCCTTTCCACAGAGAGAATCTAGAAACAATGAAAGCCCAGAAGCAATTAACATCTAGAACCCAGATCTTCATTTTAAAATATCTTCTACTTGATAAAACTAGGGATTCATGGAGAAACATATGATTCAGGGTTAGGGCAGGGAAGACATACAAGAGTAAGGCATGGGAATATGTCAAAACGATACAGAAGCCAAACTGAAGGAATTTAAGTTAGCCAAATTGGGTTGATTTGTGACTTAAAAAAAATAGAAAAACTATCTATTACAAGATAATGCCAGCTTATAAATAAGGGAGGAATAATAGAGGAAAAATAATCATTTTACAACTAATTTGATAACATATTCAGTCAGGAATTATCAGTGGATAAACACCCACAGGGTGAAGAAATGCGGGGACAGGGGAAGGTAAATGTGTGGTATTACTTCATACAGGGAGATAATAACCTCACACAAGTTTCTAAAACATAAAAGCCTCAACTCAGTTCAGTTCCTGATAGAATTTAAAGCTGTCATATACTTTATCTAATCAGCACGGGTAAGATAAGTCCTTTCTGGAGAATTTTTCTTTTTCATCTGGAGCATCTATAATTGCTTTAGATAAAATGAGATGCATTTAATCAAAAATTATTATGTATGCCAAGATATTTAATAAGAAAATTGAACTATGGAAAGTTAGAGAAAGTGATAGGTACTTGAACTAGGGATTGACATTTAAAAAACTAAAATTCTAGGACTTAAAAATATATCTAAACTTAACATTTCAATAGATTCAACATCTAAAAGCAGCAACAGACTCACATCTAATAGCAGCAGATAGATGTTGAAGAGAACATGACCTGTGGACTGAAGGGATGTCAATAGAAAATATCTAAATAAAGAACAAGCAAAATATGGAAAATATGGAAAACATCCCAAGAGACATGAGGAAAAGGAAGGAAATGCCTCACATTTGACATGGGTAAGTGGAGAAGAGAATGAGAAAGAGGTAACATTTGAAGATACAGTGGCTAAGAATTCCATCAAACTTGTACAAGATAAAAAGCCACAAATTCAGGACATTTGAGAAATGCAAACAAGATAAATAAAAATAAAAACAAAGATAAATACATCATAGTTAAACAGTTGAAAATCTAGGGGAACCTGACTCATACGGGTTGAAGCATATGACTTCTGTTCAGATTATGATCTCATGCTTTGTGAGTTCAAGCCCCTCATCAGGCTCACTCCTGTCAGTTCAGAGCCTCTGCCTTCCTCTCTCTGCCTCTCCCCTGCTTTCTCTCTCTCTCTCTCTCTCTCTCTCTAACATGAATAAACATTTAAAAATTTTAATTAAAAAACCGTGGAAAATCTAAAACAAGGAGAAATTGTTTTAAGAAGGGAAAAGGACAGAATACCTTTAAAAGATAAACTGTATCTGTGAGAGGCGACTTAAAATAAACAGTAAAGTCAAGGAGATAACAAATGTATATTTCAAGTGCTGAAAGATAATTCCAGCTTTAATTATATACCTAACAAAATATACTTCAAAAATGAAAGAAACTACTTTCAAACAAAAAAAGAATTTACTACACACCTTCATTAAAAGTAATACTAAAATTAGTTCCTCAAGCAGAAGATAAAATGATCTCAGATCTTATTTCTAAGAAATATTAAAGAGCAGATAAGAAGTAAAATATATAGATGAACATGAATGAAAACTGTACAAAATATAATAATAATTTTTGTGGAGTTTCATGTATATATATAATTAAACTATATGCCATCAATAATCCAAAAGTTGAAAGTATAATAAAGTCAAAGTGTCCCAAGTATTTTCCGTTAAGGGAAAGGTGGTTAAGTATTAATTTGTTATATTGTAATAAATCAAAAACCCTTGTGGTAATTTCTAGAGTATCAAGTTAACAAAAGGGAAAATTAAATATGAAGAATATCTGATTACTTCAGAAGACGGTAAAGAGGAAGAGTTACAGCACCTAGGACAAGTAGGCCACATAGAAAACAAACAGTAATTAAATCATTAAGCAAAATGAACTAAATATTTGAAGTAACAAGATTATCAGGCTGGATTTTAAGAATCAAATCATATGTTGCTTAAAAGAGTCACATTTAAAATACAAATGGACTCAAACAAGAAAAATTCCGAAAAAAACAAAAATTCAAACACAAAGGAAGGCCGTGATGAAGAAAGTGAAGGATAAAAAACCTAAAAGACATGAAGAAAGCATAAAACAAGCTAGCAAAAGTGCTTTCTTATCACTAATAAAATGCCGGTGGATAAACTCCTCAATTGGAAAACAGAGACTGGCAAAGTGGATATTCTTTAAAAAAGATCCAATTACATGTTGCTTACAACATACCTTTGTTAGATCTTAGGACATACGCTGGTTGAACATGAGAGAATGCAAAAAGATACTCTAAGTAAATAGTAACCAAAAACAGTAGATGCGGCTATACTCTTATCAAACAAAATAGACTTTAAACCAAACACTGCTATAAGATTTAAAGAAGGAATTATATAATGATAAAAGGGCCAATTCTCCAAGAAGATATAGCAATTATTAATATATATACCAAACATCAGAGCTCCAAAATCTATGAATCACACATTAATTGAAGGGGGAAACAGAATCTCTATAGTAATAGAATACCTCCTGTACAATATAGGAGCACCAAATGACTCCTCTTTAGGAGAAAAAGGTGATATGTACAGCTATGGTTCCTTCTTTACATACAAAGAAAAATATTAATAAAAAATGTTTCAATGATCGAAAAGGGCTAAGAGCTGCAAACATTTATTCACATACCTCCCTTGCAATAATGGACAGAACCTCAGACAGAAGATTAATAAGGAAACATAGGACTTGAAAAATACTAAAGATCAATTGGTCCTAACAAATATATATACAAAACACTCAATCCAACAACAGGAGAATATACATTTTCCTCAAGCATACAGGGAACATTCCCCAAAAGAGAGAATATGTTAGGAAACAAAACAACTTTTTAATAAATTTTAAAGTAGTGAAATCATGCAAAACATCATTTCAATCACAACAGAATGAAATTAGATACCAATGGTAGAAGAAAAATTAGAAAATTCCAAAAAAAATGTGGAAATTAAGCAACATACTCTTTTAAAAACAGTGCAAACAAGCATCCTGAGATAAATTGGAAAATATTTTGAGACAAATAGAAATGGAAACATAACATACCATGACTTATGAGATGTAGCAAAAGCAGTGCCAAAAGGGAAGTTAAGCTTTAAATGCTTACATTAAAAAAAAATCTCAAATTAATAGTTTAACTTTATACCTTAAGGGACTTAAAAAATAAGTACTAAACTCAAAGCTAGAAGAAGGAATAATAAATAAAATATTTTTCAAGTTTATTTATCTATTTAGAGAGAGAAAGCACAAGGCAGGGGGAGGAAGAGAGAAGCGGGGAGAGAGAATCCCAAGCAGGCTCTGTACTGTCAGTATGAGCTCAATGCGAGGCTTGCACATGTGAACCTCGAGATCATGACCTGAGCCAAAATCTATAGTCAGCTGATTAATGGACCAGGCACCCCAGTAAATAAAATATTAAACATCACAGCAGAGACACATGAAATAGAGTGGGGAAAAATAGAAAGAAAAAAAAAACCCAACAAAGCCAAAAATTGGTTCTTTGAAAATATCAACAAAACTAATAAATGTTTAGCTAGATTAACTAAGAAAATAAGACAGAAGATTAAAAAAACTAAAATCAAAGATGTAGGAGAAGACATTACTACTGTTTTGCAGAAATAAAAAGAATGATACATAACTAGTATGAACAACTATATGCCAACATATTGGATAACCTAGATGAAGTAGATAAATTCCTGGAGACACACAACCTATCCAGACTGAACCATGGAAAAATAGAAGTTCTGAACACACTGACCCATAATTAGTAAGGAGATAGAATCAGTAATCAAAAACCCAGAAAGGTAAAACCCATCAATAGGTGGCTTCACAATTGAATTCTACCAATCATTTAAGGAACTAACACTAATCTTCTAACACTCTTCTAAAAACTGAACTGGAGAAAACACTTCCAAACTCATTCTATGAAGCCAGCAGTACCCTCCTACCAGAGACAGACAAAGACACTCCTAGAAAATAAAGCCACAGATCATTATCACTTATGAATATTGATACAAAAATCCAATGTCCTAGCAAACTGAATTCAACAGTGTATTAAAAGGAGTATGCAGAATGATCAAGTGGGAATGGAATGATGGTTCAAAATATAAAAATCAATTAAATATACCATAATAAAAGAATGAAGGGGGGAAATCACATGATCTACTCAACTGATGCAAAAAATAAAAATAAAAAAGCATTTGACAGAATTCAGTTCACTTCAAAAACACTCAATAAAGTAGGAATAGAAGGAAACTATTTCAATACAATAAAAGCCCATACATGAAAAACTCATAACTAACATCACACTCCATGGTGAAAGACTGAAACCTTTTCTTCTAAAATCTGGGACTTGCAAACAAAATCAAAAAACCTACTTTTACCAGGATTTTTTTTCTGTTCAGCATACTACTAGAAGTCCTAACCAGAACAATTAGGCAATATAAAAAAAAAACATCTAAAGCATTAAGAAAAAAGTTACCTCGTCTCTGTTTACAGATAAATAATCTTATATGTAGAAAACCCTAACAATTCCACTAAAAAAAAAAAAAAAAAAACCCAAACCTGTTACAACTAATAAATGAATGCAGTAATTGTGGTATAAAAAAATCAACACATAAAAACCAGATGCATCTTTATACATTAACAATGAATAGCCCAAAAACAAAATTAACAAAACAATTTTACAGACTAGCATCAAAAAGAATAAAACACTTAGGAATAAATTTAATCATGGAAATAAACTATCTGCCCACACAGAACTAAAAAATGTTGCTGATGGAAATTAAAGAAGACACCAATAAATGGGAAAACATCTAGGGATCATGGATCAGAAGACTTAATACTATCAGGATGTCCAAGTATTCAGTACCTTGGAACCACTACACTAAGCAAAATAAGCCATTACACAAGGATACATGTTATATGATTCCACTCATATACGGCACCTAACATGTTCAAATTCATAGAGACATGAAGTAGAATGGTGGTTGTCAGAAGCTGGGGGAAGAGACACCAAGGAGTTAGCATTTAATGTGGTTCAATGGAGGAAGATGAAAAAGTTCTGGAGATGGATGGCAGTGATAGTTGCAGAATAAGGTGAACGTACTTCATGCCACTACACTGTACCCCTAAAAATTGTAAAAACAAACAAAAAAAACAAAACCAAAATAGGAACTTTTGTGTTATGTATGTTTTACCATAATAAAAACTGGATTATGATTATGGGAAAAACACGATGTTTGAAAATAATAAAATATGTCCTGCAAAAATATATAATGCAAACAACAAACCTTAAAACCATAATAGGTACACATTATTATTAGATAAAGTAGACTTTAAATCAAGAAAAATGCCTAAAAATAAAGGGCTTTGTTGCATAGTGATAGAATGGTCAGTCCACCAGGAAGTTATCACCATTTAAAATTTTATGTACCTATTAACACAGCTTCAAATATATAAAGCAAAAAGTGACAGAAGTTAGAGGGGAAACAGCCACATTCATAATCACAGTGGAAGATTAACCTACGTATTTCAATGGCTGATAGAACTAGCAGACAAAAAATGGTATAAAAGATGAGAAAATATCTTTGATGACAATTTTGGTGATAAAAGTTACCTGACATAAAGATAACATGATATTCAACAACAATAAAATACATGTTAGTTTCAAGTGCACATAAAATATTTGCCAACATTTTCCAAAGGCTGGGTCACAAAGTAAGCCTCAGAAAATATCTCTGTATTGAGATGTGTCAGAGTGTTTCCTCTAATCATAATGAAATTAGCTAGAAATCAATAAGAAAATTCTAACTAGAAAATCTCCAACTGCTTAGCAATTAAACAATATATTTCTAAATAACCCATGGGTTACAGAAGAAATCAAAATAAAAGTTGGAAAGTGTTTTTCAAAGAATGATAATAAGACATCTAAAAACATCAGGAATACAACTAATGGAACAGAGGCATAAATTAACAGCTTAATTGCATATATTAGAATTTTTAAAAGCATCCCCCTCCAAAAAATGAGCCACGCTTTAATCTCAAGAAGCTATGAGAAAACAGCAAATCAAATATCCCATTAATTACCATCTTAGTCTGTTTCTGCTTCCACAATAAAATACTGATTCTGGTTAGCTTATAAAAAAAACAGAAATTTATTTCTTACTGTTCCAGAGGCTGGGAAGTCCAAGATCATAGTACCTACAGATCTGGTGTCTGGTGAGAGTTCGCTGACTCATAGATGGTAGTCTTTTCACTGTGTCCTGATATGGCAGAATGAAGCAGTGAGTTCCCTCAAACTGCTTTTACAGGGGCACGAATCCCATTTATGAGAACTGTGTCTTCATGTTCTAATTATTTCCCAAAGGCCCCACCTCCTAATATCATCACATTGGGGGTTAGAATTTTAATGCATGAACATGAATTTTTGATGTACAAAAACATTCAGACAATAGTAACTGTTATTTGTAATTACTACTTACAAAGATAAAAGATGCCTTTACAACACAGAGATCTGGCAGACACCATGTGAATGACATGACAACTAGCATCGCTATTAAGAAACAAGCCAATATTGTATTAATTTTCATGTAGTGAAAGGACAAATGCATAACATCACCAAATTCAATTCTTGCCAAAATATTTGGTCTTAATCTAAAAATGAGTAAGTAATTCCAGATTACAGAAGGTTCTACTACAGATCTAGCCTGAATTTTTTAAAATACTTGCATCATAAAAATGGTATTTTTTAAGTCATTGGAATGTTCCAGATCAGGGTCAGCAAATTCCTGTAGCAGACCAGATAGTAAATATTTTAGGATTTGCCATATGGTCTCTGTTGCAGCTATTCCATTTTGCCCTTGTAGCCTTGAAAGCATTCATACATACACATGTGAACATAGCCATGTCCCATTAAAGCTTTCATTATGGGCACGACTTTTATTTTATATAATTCACCGAACATTATTTTTCTTTTAATTTTTTTCTACCATTTAAAAATATAAAAACTGGAGTGTTTGGGTGGCTCAGTCAGTTAAGCATCTGACTCACTTTGGGGTCAGGTCCTGATCCCAGGGTCCTGAGACTAAGCCTTGTGTCAGGCTCTGTGCTAAGTGTGGAGCCTGCTTGGGATTCTCTCTCTCTCCCTCTACCCCTTCCCATTCCCCTACCATGCTCACACACACACACACACACACACACACACACACACTCACTCACTCACTCACTCACTCTCTCTAATAAATAAAAAATGAAAAATGATAAATAAAAATACAAAATTATTCTTACCTTGCATGTCATACAAAACCAAATAGTAGGCCAAATTTGGTCCTTGTGCTATAGCTTGCCAAACCATATTTCTTGATTAAAGGAATAAAGGGACATGAAAAGGAAATGTAATATGTGATCTTTGGGTCAAGAAGAAGAAGAAGGAGGCAGAGGAGGAGGAAGCAAGCAATAAAGTGTATCTTTGAAAGTGAGGAAATTCGAATTTGGATAATGCGTATATACAAAATAAGCATAGTTTTTTATAAGCATTAGACAACTTGGATATAAAAATGATACAGTAGCTATGGAAGGGGATATTCCTGTTCTAGATAAGTGCATGGTAAACATTTAAGAGTAAAAAAATTAAGAGCCAATGACATAATGTCTACCACTTACTTCCAAATGAACTAGGAAAACTAAAGAGTGTGTATATGTGTGTGTTTTTGTATGCGCATTCATATGAGAGAGAGAAGATGATGGAAGGCAGCAAGAAATGGAGATCAAGGAAAGGAGGCAAAATCTATACCTTTAGGTGAAGGAAAGGGTGTTTACTGCACTATTGTTTCAATTTGACTGTAGGTTTGAAATTTTAAAAATAAAAAATTAGGGGAAAATAAAATCAAATTAAAATACAATGTCTAGACCCCTCCCTAGAATTCTAGATCAACTGGCCTATTGTAAAACTCCAGAGCCTGGAAGTGAAATTCTTAACAGCTGGTAGTTGCTGCATAGGCTGAGAACCACTCCTGTGGAGAAAGCAAAGGTGTATCAAGTAAGAGAGATTTAGGTTTTCTCTGCCATTTACCTTCTGCAACCTTCTTCAAGGTATAAACTGCACTAAGCCTTAGTTTCCAGGTGTATAAAATGTGACTGCTTCTGTCAACAGCATAAAGTTGGAACATTCAATGTATCTGTACACATCCCACAAATTCTAGCAATATACATACAATACTTCGGGAAATTTGATTGTGCTCCGTTAAGAAACTGAAAAATAAATAAGCCAGAGCAAATCTCTCAGTGGTATGAGTAAAAGGAAAGCAAGTTTGGAAATGACAAATGTCACATTCCTCCAAAGTTGCTGACAGCAAAGTTAGAAGATAGGACTAGAATGTAGAGCTGGCCAGCACTTTTTAAGAATCTGCATTGTGTCTGGTTCTACATTAATTTTACAAATATTTAACTTTAAATTTTGTCGGGGGCTACCAGAAGAACAAAGATCAGCCGCCTGCAGGCAAGGCAGTGTTAATCACTTCCAGCTCAGCGCGGGAGACAGGCTAGGCTTTCTTACCAGCCCCTCAGGCGCTGTGCTAAAACTTCAGTTTGGTTCCTCCTTTACCTTAGCCTTTATCACTTGACCTTGTTTCCTAGCAACTGACCTAGGTCAGCTGCCTTGCTTCCTGCCTTGAAACCTTTATAAGATGTTTGTGTTCTCTCAATAAATGAGGCTTGATCAGAGACTTTGTCTTGCCTCCATTCTCTGTGCTCTCTGCCCTACCCTATTCTCACTCTCTCCCTCAGGAACCCACATTGACTGACCCGCCAGGTGGGACAAAATTTAACTATACAAAGATTATTTCATTTGGGGTGCCTGGGTGGTTCAGTTGGTTAAGCATCTGACTCGGTTTTGGCTCAGGTCATGATCTCATGGCTCCTAGGACTGACTGAGTCCCTCATCAGGCTCCAAGTTGCCAGCATAAAGCATGCTTGGGATTCTCTCTCTGTCCCTCCCCTGCTCTTGTGTGTGTATGCAGGCTAAGTCTTTCTCAAAATAAATAAATTTTTAAAAAAGATTATTTTATTTAATACTCATAGCACCCCTAGAAAGTAATTCTTTCCATATCATAGATGTGAAGACCGAGGCTTTGAAAAGATAACTGGTGTCCCTGAGGCCACAGAGGTGGTACACAGAAGTAGGTTTTGAACTGTTTGTTCATGTAACCTCAGGGCTCAAGCCCCCCTGAGTCACCATGATCCATTTCTTCTCATAGTATGAAATTGCAAGTCCTTTTGATTTTGTTTACCCATCATGAGTCAGTCTTCTGAGTAGCAGCCGGCTCTAAAACTACATTCTTGAATTGTCATCATTCAGACCATAGATTACTCCTTTACAAGTGATAGAAATGTGTTCCATAGCAGGGCAGAAGATAAGCAGCCACAAGCATGGTGACTAATCTATAAGAAAATGCCTCACTGCTGAAGCACTGGAGAAAGGGGTGATTCAGGTTAAACCAGAAACAAGATGCTCCACCTTCAGGATTGTATAAAGAGACAAACAACATGAGGTTCTATAACATATATTCCTTCATTCACCCACTCATCCATCCACCCATTTACCTGCCTCTACACATATATGTATTTTTATTTACTCTCCCATTAATGTATTTATTCACATTTATCATTTATCTAATATATTAATTCTTCCAATTATTCATTCAATCTTTTCAGTTAAAAAAAAAAAAGGAATTCTTGGATCCTTACTATGTGCCAGGTACATTACTAGAAGCTATGATACAGATTCAAACAAAGATCATTAAATTTGCCTTCACAGCTCTTATCTCTATAGGTGGAAACAATAAATGACAGTAACAACAAAAAAAGGAAAATACATAGCAAAATGATTAGTGATTAGGGCTAAGGGAGAAAACAAACACAGAAAAGTAAAATAGCAAATGTTAGATAGGATGAAGGTGATAAAAATTTAGACAGATGGCCAGAGAAGCCTCATTGCAAAGGTGACTTTGGTGATAACTTTAAGCAGAGATTAAAGGGAACAGAGAGGTAAATTTAAAAAAAACAACAAAACCTCACACGTGTGCATATATGTACCTATACACATATGCATACACCTGATTCATATATGTGTACATATTTATGTGTATATGCATATATGCTAATGCATCCCCTCTTCCACTGAAAATATGTTACATATATGTGAAATGTATCACACACACACACACACACACACACATATATATATATATATACAAGCTGGATTACATAGTACATAGTGACATTGTTGATTTTACTGTGGAACAGGGAGACCAGTAAAAATTTCTGGACTGGCACTGGCTACACTTCAGGTAGCACTGACTTAAGGCACTGGAGGCCCAAGTGAAGTTTTCAGGTTTTACAAAAATAATTGCAGGATTTGGGGCAGAAGAGTGACATGATCTAATATATGTCTTCAAAACAGAACTTTCCTTCAAATATTTGGATTTCTGGAAATGCAAAGAAAAAGGGTCTTTATGCCATCAACAACTCTTCCTGGAACCTCCTATTAACTGGAGACACTTCCTCTGTACTCCTGAGGCACAGGACCCTGAACAAGGCATCATATTTCAAAGCTTTCTCACTGATGCATAGACATGTTTGGTTAGGAAACAAAAATAATTGAACCAGCTCAAATCCCCAGAATGCACATGTCACCTGGATTGGATTCTCTGCCTTTCCCAATGACACTACCCCTTTATCTCATTTCTATTTGTTCTGTTAGCAAGGAACTGTATTCTAAACCAACAGTGGGTGTCCCTGACTTTGAAAACCAGCCTGCCATCTAGAAAAGTGGAACTAATTACTTATATGAAGTGACTGAATAACCAAGGGAATATACTTTGATGGCACTAATACATCACTTTTATTATAACAAGGCTTTGTTGGTCCCTTGACAAGACACTATAATACACAAAAGGCAAACTGCAAGCTTAGAAATGTCGACATAGCAGCCCACCAAAGGAGCTAGGACATCTTAATGAGCTATTTGGGGGAGCTCATTGCTCTAGAAGTATAGTGGGCACATTTTTTATTCAATGTTTAGTTCTTTAAGCTTGAAATAGAGGAAATCTGACTACCTTGCAGCCCTTCTTGTACCTGAAAACAAACAAAAATTTAGCACTTCTTCATTTGGCCTACCTATACTAGAGAACAGTAACAAGGTTCCCATGGAACTGTATTATGGCTACTCAACTGCCAGGGGGAAAAAACTGAATTCACCCATTATCTTTGATAAGTATGGTCATTGAGGGACACAGAGCCGTTTCCAGTCCCTGCCTCTCCTGGTCCCCAACTCCTAGAAGTAGCAATCCAGAAAAATCATTCCTTAGAGAAGCTACTAGTATGAAGGTTCCCTGGACTTTAGAAGAAAAGGAAATGATCAGCTCCTTTCAGGCGGTCCAAGGTAGACAGAAAAAATACCTTTCTTCTCCAAACCCCATTCTACTCCACCTCTGAGACGTCCACATGCTAATCCCTGGAGCTTGAGAATATGTTACACTGCATGTTGAGAGGGATTTTGTGGATTGAATTAATGTTACAGACTTTAAATTAGAGAGATTGTATTAGATTATCCAGATGGATCCAACATAAACACATGAGCCCTTTAAAGTAGAAGACAAAGGCAGTAAAGTCTATGAGGGAAATGCAGTGATGAAAGATGAAGCAGAGATTCAAAGTGGAAGCAGGACTCTACCTACCACTGCTAGCTTTGAGGAGAGAGGAAGGAGACCCTGAACCAATGAGTCAGGGCAGCCTTGACAATCTGGGATCAACCCACAGCTGACAGCAAAGAAACAGATAGCTCAGCTCCAAACCACAAAGAACCACTAGAATGCACATAAAACACCTTCTCCTCTACAGCTTCCAGAAAGAAATACATTCCTAGTGACACCTTGATTTTAGCCAGTGAGCCCCATGTTGGACTTCTGACCTACAGAATGTTAAGATAAGAAATGTGCATTATTTTAAGCCACTAACTTTGTAGCAATTTGTAATAGCAGCAATAGAAAACTAATCCATGGTCTCTAACAGGCAGATTCTTAGGTAGAAGACACTCTGTGACATTCAGAAAAGCATGGCACTGAAAAAGTAAGCAAGCACATTGGGATTGCATCTTCTGCCTATTTCCTTTTGCCAATTTAGCTATTTTGTTATATAGGTTTGGGGGTAAAGGAGAAAAAAGGAGGGAGGAAAAGAGATAGGAACAGAAGGAAAGAGAGGAGAGAACAGAAATAGAGAAGCAAAGAACAATATCTACCAACATCATGGTCTTGAAATTCCACCATTCCGCTCAGCACACACTCCAAAGGAAACCCGAGTCTAACATTCTCCACTGAGTCTCAGGTCCTATGGAACTTTCACAGTATAAGCATCTTGTTACCTTGAGTGTGATGCAGAAGAGTAATCCTAGTATTTAATGAAACTTATTTTTCAGGGGAAAAAATGGCTCTCAAGTACAAGTTATGCTCATCAGTAGACAGTCAGTTAAATAAAATATGGTTCATTCCAATACTTATGGAAAAGCTGCCTGTTCTTGGCTACATATTGTTTACCTTGTTCTCTTACAGAATACCTTGCAAAAGAACTTTAAAAGTTAATTGTCTAATAAATTTTTGCCTTAAAACCTAACCTCAAATAAAAATAAGTCCATGCTAAAGATAAAGGATATGGTAGAACAGAAATCTTCAACAATGTACTTTGGTTTGACAAAAATTCAATTATTGCTGTTAGAGCTAAATAGAGATAGAACAGAGTGTTTCACCAGCTTCCAAGGGTGAATCTTGACCTGGATATCCCCCTTTCAAATTCATTCTCAGTGACCTCTGACCTAAAGGCCACAGGCTCCAAGGCCTGACTGGACCCAGGCTGGTAGCAGGTAGCAGCTCTGAAGCATCTCCTACACTCGCTTAATCCTCTGCTCTCCATCTCAAGCACATTTTCCTAATGCCTGACCACACTATTGCCCAAAATGGCCTCAGTAAGCTGTGAACTAATAAAGAATTAAAGTGGATATTTAACAGAAGAATTTCAAGGAATGAAAAGGCTCTAATGCAAAGGAGTGTTCCTTTCAACTGTGAAATTCTCAGCTACTCTGACAAGCAGGAGGAGTTATTTTAGAACACTCTACAAATCATGTAATCATGATGCTTTGTGTTGAGATATAAGATCATAACGATCATGGGAAAGATCTCAAAGACGTTGAGAAGATTGTGACCCAACCCTTTTAATTTACTGCTGAGAAAACATAGGTTTGATTGAAGATGTTCAGATGACTCACCCATATATGAGTTAGTGATTTTACTAGCAGCTCCTAGCATTCTGATGTATTCATTCATTCACTCAACAGATATTTAATATGCACCTGCAAAGCACTGGTTTAGGTACTGAGAATTTAGTCATAACAAAGTACTGTGAAGTGAGATTATTTTGAAATCTATTTTGAGATAATTTTCCCATGTTCTTTTTAACATGGCTTTTAATTTCCTTTCCATTTTCCCATTGAATTATTTATATATCTAACTATAATTTCTCAAACACTCCCTTCCCAGGGGTCACAATTATGATCCTCCTACCAAGAACTTTAGGTCTTTTACTAGTCTCATTTTCATAACCTGACATAAGCAGCCCATAATGCACATTAGTCTCTAAGCATCAAACAAAAATCAGCAAATTATTACAGAGTACTTACCACAGAAGAGCATCAGTGCAAGAACTGGTAGTCCTACAACAAAGCATAAGATGGAGTTCCTTTCTTCAAAAAAGTCTACTAATGAGCACAAATGCACATCCTTAAAATGGAGCACAGGAAGGTAGAGGGACAGATATATCCAAATAAGAAAACATAGTTCCTAAGCAAAATAAATGCTAATTCAGAGGTTTCCCAGAAAGGGTGGTTTATGATGTCAATTTTCGTAATTGTTACAACTATAAAGAAATGAATACATGAAGAATTTCTGGGAAGAATAGTTTAAGAAAAATCAGTGGTGATGTAGAAAAGCCTCAGATGCATTTGAGAATAACAAATGGATGGTTTTGTCTCTATGAAGGACTGAACTATATTTGGGGTTGGGGGCAGAAGGTATATAATTATTCAAATTTGAATAGAGAAGGCTTTCCTAAATTGGAGTTGTTAGCTAGAAAACAAACTCTTGAGTCTTGTGCCCTCTCCCTTAATACCTGTTGCCCTCATCACATCTAATCCAGGTGAACTCTTTCCCTATGGACAAAATTTCCTCCCTCAACCTGAAAGCCTTTTTCCTGACCATTAGGGCTTCCTTAAATCATATGGACATCATAAACTTTCTGTAGATCTAATAAATACTACCTTTTGCACTTATAGGCACATTATTTGAAATGTGTGCAAATATTTTATATTTAATATGTGGAATTCATAGTATTCATTGTCATGACTTTTTCTCAGCAGGTGATATCAAAGAATTATTACCACGGGTTTGGGATGTTAGGAGACTCTAAAATTGTGAGGATGTTAACTGTTCTATCATCACAAATGACAGCTCTTGGTTTTAGAGCTACCAAGGAACCACTGCAGTTTCTATGGATTTAAAAATAGTTAATTTTGCCTTTTTGGGAAAATGCCAGACTTGATTTATTTAAAAATCATTTAACTTCCTCCGATCCTGAGGATGATGGTCCTCATGTTGAAAGGCCAGCAAAAGGCCAGTCTATACATTGCAAAGTATGTACTTAAAGCTGACAAACATTAAAGCGTAGAATGGTGTTGGGTTTTGCTTTATTTGCCTTCTCTAAGCTAACCTACGTGACTAATCCCTGGAGCAGAAGATGCTCTAGCTGAAAGTCTTCTTGAGGCACCAAGAGTCTACTATAAAAATTAGTCTCTTATAATCTCTACCTATAGTCAGCCACCCCAAATGGTATTCATGAAGTTAATCATGTAGTTCCTGCTTTTTATACCTTATTAGTAGAAGAATCGTAGGTCTTTATGATGCAGAGACATACAAGTTTCTCAGGTTTCTGAGACAATGAGCATAATAGATTTTACCATACTAGATTTTAGAATATCTTATATTTGCTGTATCTGGTCACCTAGGAAAATAATGGTTTTTGAAAAGAGACCCATAACATTTTAAAAGATTGGGAACAGCTGTTTTTGTTATTTCTCATTTGGTTTACTTCCTTTAGGTAAGGCTAGTTTAGAAGTCATCCTCAGAGAAAGAGGGAATAACAAATTCTAAATCCCAAGGAGAGATTTCCTACCAATTTAGATTACCTCCTTGTGTTGGCTGGGAAGCATCTCACTCAAGCTCTTCACAGGTGGAGCCTGCTTCATGGGCTTGCCCATGACCCAGTACTTAGGAGGATCCCCCTTTTAGTTTAACATTCTACTGTCAATATCTTGAAATTCTTAATGATTTTTTTGATTAGGAGACTAGACTTGATTTCATTTTGCACTAAGCCCCACAAATTATGTAGTCAAGCTGCTCGGAGAAACATTATATCAGAATGCTTTTGGCTGCAAATAAACCCAACCAAAATTGGATTAACCCATGAGAATCACTTAGAGCTTAAATAATAAGAAATCCCAAACTGGACTAGCCCAGGACTGCTATAACTTAACAATATCACTAACCAGGTTAAAAAAAAAAACAGTTATAAAAGCTTTTAGGTCCCTTTGTTCTTTTTTCAGTCATTCTGATAAGGACCTTACGTGAAAATCTCTCTTGAAGGCAGTGAACACAACAGTATTTTGAAGGCAGACCAGCCAATTATATAGTTAAATCAGATGACAGAGTTTTCTATGATATTAGGAATGAGATATAGAACCGAGGTCTAGACCTTGCACACAATTACAAAGTTATGAGACTTATGAACTATCTAAATTCTTTACCATGTTCATGTATATTAATTACACAGCCTCCTTCACAGGTTAAAGTTATCTCACACATATACGTAGAAAAGGAGTAAGATAGTAGAAAAGGGGTGGAATAACAATGGTTATAGGAATAATGCATAGTAACATTGTTCTGAAATCCTTTCCATTGGTGGAAAACTATCTTACCACAGATAACTCAAATCCAGATACTCGTGCTCTACCAAAACATATGTAAGGATAAATCTAGATGCATACAAATGATAGTTATTTCACACACTGTAGCAGGGAGATTGTTTAAGTATGTTTGAGAGAAAAGTAGGGAAGATATGTTATAAACAGACTATCAAAAAGTTTGGGTGCCAGACTCTATATTTTAGGTAATTATACCAAAACAAAATGGCAGAAGGTTTGAGAGTACGAATCACTTATCAGTTGTGTAGACCTCAGTAAGTCAGTTAAGCTTTCAGATCATCAGTTTTCTCAACTACAAAGTATAGATCATAAGAGTAGCTGCCAACACAGATGAATTTAACTGCTGAATGAAACCTTGAACACATTCAATTAATGTGCTCCTATGAGGTAAATGTCAATGGTTCTAAAAACAGCCATTAATGCTGCATGGATAAAACCAGTGCAAAGATATGCCTGTGATAACTGATTGGGAGCTAAGACTGCCATTATCTCAGTAGACAGGCTCACCCAGGGCCTATGCCAAAGCCATCCTGAAAGAAGAGTGTATGCCTAAGTGTGAGGTGTGCTCAGGTATCTGGGAAAAGGTGTGCAGGGAGGATAGTGATAGGCTTTTCTTGCTAGTCACCGAGAACAATATAGTGAGGTACAAACTAAACTAACAGTTATTTTCAAACTGTTCCCTATGCAGGGGTGCCTAAGTGGCTCAGTCAGTTAAGCATCTGACTTTGGCTCAGATCATGATCTCATAGTTCATGAGTTCTAGTCCTGTGTTAGGCTCTAAGCTGTCAGCAAGGCTTTGGTTTCTGTGTCTCCCTCTCTTTGCCCCTCCCCTACTTGTGCTTTGTCTCTCTCTCCCAAAAAAATGAATAAACATTAAAAAAATTTTTTTAATTCCCCATGCAATATCACAGATTAGTGGGCTGAAAAATGCCCAGTTCAACGGCTTGACCTATACACAGAAAATACTAACTTTGTGTCTGAAACAAATTTCTCCATAAACAGGGGCTAAAAAAATCATCAAGCCATGAATAAATCTTTTTTTTAAATCATTTTGCCATTTCTCCCTCTGATTCCTCATACTTAAGAGTCTGCCAAGGCAAAATGTTTTTGTTTTTTGTTTTCCTATTCAAAAATCCAGTAAATAGGGGTCTATCACCAAAACAAAGTGATTTTAATTACACTCATTCAAACAAAACTAACATAATTTTCTATTTATTGCAACATGAAAAATTCTTAAAAGATTATCAATAAGTCATGTTTTCTTTTTAGAAAATTCTAGACAATTTACTTGTCCTATACACTATTAGAAAGGCAGTTTCGATTCAAGCTAATCAGTCTTCTAATAAAATTTCAGACAAGACTGAACTCCAAATTCTATACTTAGAAAACATTTGGGGTCAATGCATTTGAGTGCTAGTAGAACAGTACAGAAATAAGCCCTGTGGGAAAAAGCAGCTGGCTCTACAACAGTTCAACAAGCTGTACAAAACTGAAATTAAACAGTTTATGATTTTGTTGAATTACTTTTGCCTTTTATTCTCTACCTAGTTAGTATAAGGAGGACTAATAATCAATTTGTCAGCATGGGCAAAAACAAAAAAAATGGCAAAAAACTATCAAAGTGATAACACACTCATGTTCACATACACATATTAACATATTTAGAAGCATATAAACATAGACTTTTCTTTTTCTGAAATATTAACTGGTGCAGTCTTTTGATCCTGTATTATTTAATGTCAAAGACCCTTCCTCCACTCAGCAAGATAAGGCTAACATCAGTATTCCTTGTTTCAAGGAAGGGAAGGAAAGCAGAGCAACAAAATCTCTCATCTTTGTAGGGACTGTGGATTGGAGAACACATGTAATGACTCAGAGCAAGGCTTCTAGCCACCCACAGATAAATGGCGATTCTCTAGGTAGAGGGGACTGGGAGAAAATGTACAAGGGAGAGAAACAAGTTTAGAACCAATGAATGTGTCATCTAGGCTGACCCTCAGGAACAGAGGGATGTCCAACATGTGTAAGGAATATTTTGTAGATGTCATAAAAATATGGATTTTATTTTTGCATTTATGAAAACGATTGTCTAGTAAACAACCATTATGGAAAATATGTGATGTCAGAGGAAATTTTTTACAGTTTATCTATACGGAGTGCTATCCTGGATTTGGAGGTCTAGAAGACAAAGAAAAATAGGAAGGTTACTTATCCACTGTGGTATCTTCAAGATAGTTTCTGTACTGTTTCCCAAAATGAGTCTCACTGTTTTTGACTACCCAAGTCTAAAGATAACATAAACTTAGTGAATTTGGGTGCTTCTTTAGTTGGACAATTAGACTGATAGGTGAATGGATCAAAGAATTTGTTATTTTCAACATTTTTGTTTTTTTTCTAACTGGGAAACACTGTACTGCAGTGATTAATAGTCTGTGTTCTGGGTTAGTCCTGAGTTTACATTTATAATCTTCTGCTAATTATATGATCTTTGAGGTAAATCTTGTAATGATTTAAACTATTTCCTTATCTGAGAAGTGGTGACACTACTTTTGTTGGGAAGATTACATTAAAGAATATGTTAAAGGCACTGTGTCAGGCACATAGTGCTTATTAAAAATGGTACCTACCCACCATGATGATTGTAGTTAATATTCTTGTCAAAATACTTTGGCATCAACAAAAGTGCAAATTAGTCAGTTTAGTCAGGTCAGAGCAGAAGATAAAGCTAAAAAAAGTGCATGCAGAGTAGCTCAAATCCCCAGTCCTTTACCTGCAAGTTAAATTTGGTCCAATTCAATTTACTGCAGTCTCATTTGTTCTGGGCAATGTAGCAAGAACAGAGGATGAATAAATCCTGGGGTCTGTCCTCCAAAGTTCACACTGAAGTGGGAGGGTAAGACACCCACACAGAGCATTAAAATAACTTTGTGTGTCTGTGCTAAAGGGAATGCTATTAAAATGTAATAGTAAGTGAACAAGAAGCTGAGAGGAAGAAAAAATCAGTGTGAGCAAGAACACTCAGAGAAGACTTAGGGAAGATGGCCGACATGGGTTCGGCCATAAATACACTGTAGACGTTTTCTATGTGAAGAAGAGGGGAGAGACTGAGCATGGAAATTTTCTGGGATATCATCTGAGAAGCAAAGTGAAGATGAGTGTCCTATCCATATCTTTTTGACAGATACCATTTCCATGCAAGCATGCTTTTAACTGCCAGCCCCTCTGATTCTGTGCCTTGAGAATCTCTCTGCCATCACTGCAGCCAGAAATGCTTTAAGATTAACACCCACCCCAGGTAACTCTCAACCTATCATAGCTGATGAATAAATAACCCAACTCCCTTGTCCCTCTAACTCCCAAGATGTTCCCAGCAGGATTATGTGCTAGTTGCCAACAGGCATAAGTGTGCTATAGAACAAAATGCCCTTTATTGGCTTCCTTCGCTCCTCTTACTTCTCCACTCCCCTATGGTCATTCTTTGAAATTATTTGCTAAATAAACGACCTGTGTTTGAATCCTTACATCAAGTCAAACCAAGACTGACAAGATATAGAGTTCACAGTTCAGTTCAGCATGAATTTCTTAAGCACTTTCTATGTGCCTACACTATGCTACACTCTGTGGATTCAGAGATGTATCAGAGGTGCCCCCTGACTATATGGAGATTATAGTCTGGCTGGAAATATGAAGTACACTGAAAATAAGCTGTGCTGGTTTCAACTAGATCATAAGGTCCTTCAGGACTGAGATCATGCTTGTTATAACAGTAGAGCTCCCTCAATAATTAGAATAATCAGGTGCACAGCATAGGGGAGGTGCTTAACTATTTATTGAACAAAAAGGCATGATAATAACAATACAATGTATTTTAAATATTCTATAAGCCTTCAAGTACTTTATAAAAATCAACTCATTTGATCCTTACTGAAACCCTACTAGATAAGAATCATTTGCTCACTGAACAGAATAAGAAATGGAGGCTTCTAAAAGTTGTATCATTAGCTGTTAGGTCACAGAGCTGGGGTCTGACACAATGCTATCTGATTCCATACCTTCTGCCCTCAATAGCTATGCCACCTTGGCCCTTTCTCTCCCATGTACGCAGGTTGTAATTAGGGAGGAATCCAAGAAGAAAAATCTTTCTTCATGTCATCAGAAGCTGGGTCAATGATGCAGCCAAAACATGGCTATTAATTTTATTCCAACATCCTCTGTCCTCTACCAGTTAGAATATATGCTTCATTGGTCACAATCCTGACTTAACCAGGGAAGATGCAGCTACAAGGAAAGTAAGCACTCATTCCTCCACATGATTATAGAAAATAAGAACCCAAGACACTGGGTTGAGTATCGGATCCCATCATCTCAATTTACGGATGACAAAGAGGTCTCAGAGAGGTCACGTGAATGCCCAAACTCACAACTGCTGTCCTCCAATAGGCCAAGGCAGGTAACTCCTTCAGATGAGGAAGGCAGATGACAGCACTTTGGCTTCTCGTGGTCACGAAGAAGGCAAGGAGATGGAAAATTCAGCCTCACACATCACCTTGGGCAGTGCTTCTCAAACTACCTAGAGGGGACAGCCAGCAGTTTTTGTTTAATCTTCAGTCCACTGCCGGCCAATACCTCTGTAAAAGACAGGAAGTATGAGTTATTAGATGTTGCTCTAAGCATTTCTAAACATTTACTTTCGATTTCTGTACTCCTCTTGTCATGGGCCAGTAACACTTTGTGGTTTGGCATTGACCCTCTGACTACGTAAATTTGAGTAACCCAATACAGGGGGCCAGGAAAGCAGAGAGGGTATACATAAGATGGTATGGGTATTGGTACTGGCTCAGCTTTTCACGATGTGGTTTGGTTTCCCTCTCTCATTCTTCAAATACAATCCTTCCATCAGCAATGCTTCCCTGTGTCACCTTTGATCTCCCACTTTACATGGGACTCTACACTGTTTCTTGCATGCCCAGAATTCATTCCTCAAAGTTCCCCACACCTGGATCTTGCTTCACCATTCCTCAACAAAACTGATCCTGGCGCATGTCTAAGCGAGGCTCTATTCTCTGCTAAAATAGAAGGCACCCCTAGGGACAGTGTCCAGGGTAGAGTACTTACATCCTCTGAGGTGTGCAGAATGATCCACCGTGACTATAGCAAGCAAATATAATTACTATTTCTACTAACCTTTTCTCCCATCCTCGTAATGTCTACTTTTAATGTAGACATTATTTATAATGTACTTATTATATCAGCATAGTCCATATAATAAACCAACAAACATACATGCCTATATCAGGAGTGACAGCTCTTTTTCCCCCCAGATCACAATGCCCAATGGCAAAAAAAAAAAAAAAAGGTTTTTTTTTTTTTTACTTTAATGTATCCAAGATTCATTGGAATACTTTGTTTAAAACATAGATTCCAAATTCCCTGTAGATTCTATCTGGTTCATTGAATTTTCAGCAGGATCTGGAATATGGATTTTTAAGAATCATCTCCCCCCAACTCAACTATAATATTGATGTAACTGTCCCATGATCACCATGAAACCCACTCTGCACATGAAAAAGTAAGACATTTTGTTAGAAGAAATTGATAAAAATTTTTGTGAGATTTTAGTTGATGGCAATTTATGAGTAAGAACACAGTGCTGATAATTTCTTTAACAGTGACATTTTAAAGTAATTAATTTCTACACTTGAAAACAAGGTCACTGTCTCTAAAACTTGATGCTCATTAAGAATCCAAAAGTAGAAATTAAGGGAGAGAAAGGCACTTCTTCTGGAAAATGCAAACATCAAAGGGAACATTCTGTTCTTTTTGGATGAGTCCAAATGAATGTCATATTGACTTGCAGAAAAACTATTAAGACGTGATACGATGAAAGAATCCGAAGTATGTTTGGACAGATGTGGGGCTCAGTTGACAGCAAACCAGACCATTCTTGACACACTCTCAGGACTTGGAAAAGGGGTTTATTTCTCAGAATGGGCCGTATCTTTGGAAGCCTCGGCTTTGGCAATGAAAACTCGAAAAAATCCAAATAATGGGATTGGCATGACATCCTGAAAGTTTGGCAGATGAAAATTCCTGCAAAAGCAAGGTCAAGCAAGGAGCAGTAGACATGGTGGTTAATAAAGAGAGTTCGTGGGGCATCTGTATGGCTCAAGTCTCTCAAAACAAATAAATATGCATTAAAAAAAATAAAGAAAGAAAGGGTGTTCCTACAATAGATAGAAGGCCTTCAATCAATGGGCCAAGGTTAGAGGACACTCGTGGACTCTTGATTGAACCTGTAGGGACAAGGCAGCTTCCCCATACTCAGTTCATGAGATACAGGGGAGATTATCAAATCAAGGACTCTAGGACAGAAAAGAAATGCTACAGATGGAAACAAGATTACAAACAAAGGAGCATTTCAGTTGCTTGGTTTGGAAAATCCAATTAGATAGAACAAAGAAATGATTAACTTGATGCAAATAAACTAGAATCCTTTGAAATGTTCTTTAGGAAAAGATGGATCTTATATCTCATGATGGCCTAAGTTTCTCTGTGGGAGTAAACTTCATGGATTTATAAAACATGTACTTGCCATTCACAGGGCTGTGTGCCACACTCCAGGAGAATGCCAGAAAAGTCTGATCTCAGCCCAACTGCAGCATTCATTTTAGTGGGAGTGGGAATGGGTAGAGTTAATCAATAGCCATACAAATGCAAAAATTTAAGTATATAAAAAGTACTCCTGGAGGAGAATGGGATGTGTATGGGATGGAGAGCATTCTAGTCAACAACTGATGGCTAAGGGAGGGTCTAAATGTGAATAGGAAAGGTACCTGGGTGGGTCAGTCAGTTCAGCAAGAGACACGTGATATCACCTCAGGTCATGATCTCAAGGTTTGTGAGATCAAACCCAACATTGGGCTCTGCACTGTCAGCACTGAGCCTCCTTGGGATTCTGTCTCTCCCTCCACCACCTATCTTTCTCTGCCCCTCCCCCAATTCTCACTCTTTCTCTCTCTCAAAATAAATAAATAAACTTAAAAACATAAAGGTGGGGGCACCTGAGTGGCTCAGTCAGTTGAGTATCCAACTTCAGCTGAGGTCATGATCTCACAGTCTGTGAGTTCAAGCTCCACGCTGGGCTCTGTGCTGACAGCTTGGCCTCTGGAGTCTGCTTTAGATTCTGTGTCTCCCTTTCTTTCTCTCACAGTCTCCTGCTCACTCTCCATCTTTCTGTCTCAACAATAAACAAACATTAAAAAAAATTTAAACAAACAAACAAACAAAAAAAACCCCATAAAGGTGAATAGAAGTAAGCTGGGTGAAAATCAGAGGTAAGAGCATTCCAGGCAAAGGAACAGCATATGCAAAGTCTCACCAGTCGGATGGAAGCTTGCCTGGTTTTAAAATGGGGTAAAACAAGCCCAGTGAACAAACTGGTTGAAGAAATTAGTTTCTGAACTTTATTCAAAATGAAATTGGAAAACTTGGAAACATTTTAGGCAAAGGAAATCACAAGAGGGAATTTGAGGTTTGAAAATATCCCTCTGGATTTAGAAAGAGGCACAGATGAATGAGTATAATCAGATGGGTGTGAGAGCAGCCCTAATGCAGAATGGTGGTGGTTTGGCCTAAGGAAGTCACAATGAACGTAAAACTGTAAGACAGAATAGAAGGCTAAACAGAACTTGTCACATGAAAGCAGGATACCAGAGCAGAAAATCACCCAGATTAAATGTTTTTCTCAATAACTCATTATTTTAGTTAAAGCATTTCCTTTTGAATATACTTTAGACACAAACATATAACAAATAGATGAATGGATGGATGGATAGATGGAAGGATGGATGGAAGGAACAGATTCAGATATTATGATGGGACAAATTATACCTGGCTCAAGTGAAGTGCTGCTGGTTGCATTAACCAAAAATTTCAAAGTAATCAAAAACATGTCCTGTCAGGAAAAATTTTTTTAACTTTTTTCTGAAAGAATTGAAAATCTTAATTAAAATATTAACAGAAGACTGGTAATTCCAGATTTCACTAAAAAGAACTGCTTTATGCATTTACTGAGCATGACAAGAGCCAAGAGATTAAAGTCCAAAAATTAACATGGATCTCACATTTAAAAAGAGATGTATAACAGATAAATAGTCTCCATAATAGAAATATATTCAGGTTTAAAGTGGTCATTTCAATTTGTCCTGGATTTTCCTTTAAGATTGTCTCCATCATTGACATCCTCATCTGGCCTTGGTGATTTCTCTCCAGCTGTTTGTCCTTCTAGGCACTCTGGTAGAGCTTTAGCCCCTCAAGCACTAATTATCATGTTACATACCCAGGGCATACAATCCTGAAGCAAACTCCATTAATTCTTCACTTCAACAAGGCATAAAAGTAAATGAGTGGTTAATTCTTTATTGGTCTAATCCACAACTTGAAATTTTACCAGGAGATAGCTCAGTCTGTAAATGACAAATGAATTTGAAAAGTTAAGGCTCCCTTTCTTATTAATTCCTTCAACAAATGGTTATATGAGATAGACATTATTCCAGGATAAGGGTGATAAGGCAGTACCCACATGAAGAAAAAATGAAACAAGATATTTGAATCATTACAAATTGAGGAACTCAGCCATTGATGTAAATAGTAAAGACAGACCTCAAGGATAAACCTCTGAGACTTTTCCCGAAGAGCAAATCTGGCAATTTATGATTTGGTACAATTGATCTAGCTTTTATATCACAAGGAAGACACCATGTTTAAGTCAAAATAAAAGTTATAATGACACACAATTAGAAGGTAAAATGATCAACATCTCCTGAGTCATCCATTTGTTCATTTATTCACTGAAACCTTATTCATCATATGTGCTTGGTGTCACCAATGGTATGATGCACCAGGAAAGGTTTTGAACAGAATAGTCAGTGTGAGGAGGAAGAAAAGCAACCATGGAATAAAGTATCTTACAAATAACTATCTAAGTTCAATGGTGTTAAGTTCCACAAGGGAATGTGCAATGTGCTTGAACGGGATGCCAGCAGAATTGGACAGGGTAGGCATAGAAGAGAATGAGTAGGGAGAAAAAGGCATAAAATAACAGAAGATAAAGCACATACAGAGACCCTGAGAAGAGAGAGTTGGGAAAGGCAAAGGTCCAGCAGGTGAAATACAGTCAAGATGAAAACAGTCTTAATGTGAAGCTACAGAAAAAGTTAAAATTGACAGAATAAATAAGCCTTAATGAAAAAGGTAGAGATTTTGATTTTTTATCAGTACAAAAGAAAGCTAATAAAGAGTTTAAGTAATTTCACAACCCTATGTTGGTATTTCTAGCTGGTATCCAGAAAAAGTTCACTAAAAAAAAAGAAAAAAGAGAACACTATAAACATTCTAATTTGAGTAAATTAAAACTATACTACCAGAGCAATTACCTTTTATAATTTGCTTATGGAGAATAAATTAGAAACAAAGTCAGATGCTATTGGTCATTTTCTTTTTATCAGTCTGCTCTACTGCCTTCTACAAATGCAATGTTATAGGTCAAATCGAAAGTTTGAACAGCCCAGAAAGCAAAAAACATAAGAAACAACAAGTGTTAGTGTGGATGTGGAAAAAAATGAACCCTCACGTACCATTGGTGAAAATGCAAACTGGTGTAGCCACTGCAGAAAAGAACATGGAGGTTCCTCAAAAAATTAAAAATAGAATTACCATGTGATCCTGTAGTTTCACTAGTGGGTATTTACCTTAAGACTACAAACATGCTTACTTGAAAAGATATATGCAGCATGTACACAAAAGTTTATTCCAGCATTATTTACAATAGCCAGATTATGGAAGGATCCCAAGAACCTAGCAGTAGATGACTAAAGAAGAAGTGGTAGACATATACAATGGAATATTACTCAGCCAAAAAAGGGATGACATCTTGACATATGCAACATCAACATGGATAGGTCTAGAGAGTATAATGCTAAGCATAAGTCAGAGAAAGACAATACCATATGATTTCACTCACATTGGAATTTAAGAAACAAAACAAAGAAAAAGAAAGAGAGAAATAAAAAACCAGACTCTTAACTATAGAGAACAAACTGATGGGGGCAGGAGATGGGGGGATAGGTGAAACAGCTGAAGGGGATCAAGAGTATACTTTTCATAATGAGCACTGAGTAATGTATATAATTTTTAGATCACTATATTGTATACATGAAATTAATATAACATTATATGTTAACTATACTGCAATTAAAAAGTTTTTTTCAGGTTTGAATAGCCATGTTTGTAGCAAAGACTTCAAGTTTATCTAATTTATGTTTGTGCCTTTGAAAGACCATGACAAAAGTATTCCTGAAGATAAACAAAATAGCTTCATAAAGGACAACGATGTCTTTCTTCAGGCTTAAAAATAAGTTCAAGAGTGATTTACTTCAAATTTCCCATACACAATGAGAAAAGAATTCTACTCATATGCCATTTTCATTCTAATAATTGGGTTTTTCTAGTGAAGAATAGATTTTGGAAGAGTAAACACTGTGATCTATCAGAAAATTTGCACTTACTGCTCATAGAAAACATTTAAACATTTTAACTTGGCCAAAGAGAAGAAGTAATTTTGCTTTTCATTAAACTTCTTTGTGGGGAAATACAAAATTCTCAGCTTCAAAACTGCTTTTCATTTCCCTCAGTAAACCTTACCCTTGCCAAATTGTTTTACAATAATTGCAGCTTTTTGAATGGTTTCTCAACACCTCTCAGAGATTCATTTTCCTATGAGCAGTCATATTACAGTAGTTGAAAAACATTAGTTTGGATGGGTCTGAACACAAATAAGCCTGTAGTATAGTAATACCGTTAATTTTCTTTAATTCCCAGAAGGAAGACAGCCATTTTCATGAAATTCCCATATGCACAATTTTCCAAGTCTGTTGGATTAAGATCATTACCTTATTAAAAAGCCACATCCTCTCTGTCCACTGCCATATAATTAAAGAGCAACTGCTTCCGGCCAATTTACCCCCATGTAACACTTAGCTGAGGCTGTTGGTATCTCGTCCACATCCTATTGGCATTTTCTCTTCCCCAACTTGTGGACAGCTTCTAAATGCATGTGGCCATAACTGTAAGCCTGAGGGCTTTCCTTGGCTATAGAAAGATGCTCAGCCTTTACAGGGAGCAGACAGAAGATCTGGGAAGTTTATGACCCCAGGAAAGGCCTTCAACCAATGACACACAGGAGTTGATGGCATCTTTGCCCTTCACATGGAACAACTCTGAGACACAATCCACACAATGCCCCAGAAGACCCACAGCAATCACCTGCTCATTAATTGACCTTGAAGTGGCTTCCTTCCTATCTCTGAGTCACTTCACATTCTCATAATGATGCTTTCCTGGTTTACATTACAATTAAACCACTTGCTTTCCTATCATAGTTTCCAATCTTAGATTGTATGAATTGACCTAAGGCAAATACATTTTCTAAATATGTTCCAAGGTATTATTTTTATTTCAAAACTATGTTTAGTATTTATGAAAAACATAATGACCTTTAAATTTTCACAAGTAATGTCCTCAGATGCAGTAAATGACAAAATACTTTTTGGATGCCGATAATGAATGCCAGGTCCTGGGAATAAAACTGTGAACAAGGTACTCTTCATCAAGAGTATATCCTCAGCCCCATAATAACAAATCTTAGGTTTCTCTTCTGACGGCTTTAGAAATGAGGAAAGGTCCTGCATTGTGCCTTCTAAAATTCCACATTAAGGTCTCACGCTCCTCCATGAAAGACTCTAAACCAATGGTAACTACCCTTAATTGGTATTATAAACTCTGATAAAAATCTAATGATAGTCTTTCAGAAAAATCCATATATACTGGTGCACATATACAATACATCAAATTCCAGAGATCTTTCAGTCTTCTAAAAACCCTCTACATGAATCCGTTTAGAGAGCTCTGGACCCAGGTAAAAATTCATGCTCTAGACCATGGCTATCCAATAGAAATACAATCCAAAACACAGATATAATCTTATTGTTCTGGTAGTCACATTTTAAAGTGACTCAAGCTTGGTAGTATATTTTATTTAACCCAGTATGTCTAAACTATTATGATTTCAAATGTAATATAATTAATATAAATTTAATCAACATAAATGCACTCAATATAAGATTAATAAGCTATTTTCATGTTATATTTTAAATAATGTAATCTATGTAAAATTATTAATACGCTATTTCACATTATTTTTTAATTCAAAGTCTTCAAGTTCTGGTATGTATTTGACAAAGCACATTTCAATTCAGTCAAGCCACATTCAAAGTTCTCAGTAACCACACAGACCTATAGGCTACCATATTGGACAATGCAGTTCTAATGTAAGAAATCATAAAAGTTTGTTTTCCTGACCTTCATTTTTCCCTTTCTTTATAAGGCCCTTCTGCCCTTAGAGCATCATCTCATTATAGAATAGTTTGCATCTCCTCACCCCACATCAAGTCAAAAATTATCTTCTTGTCTTTCCCTTTTCTACTATAAAATGCTTCTAGCTAGGTCTTCTGTTGTAATGATTTAAAAACATTCATGCTTTAGTGTTAAGAGTTGACAAGCTTTAGGATAGGAAATACAAATGATCTTCCATTTAAATTCCAACTCTGATGATAATCTCATTTCCAGAGTTGAAAAAAGTTCTGTGGCTTCATTGAGATTCAGTGGGAAGGGATGTTATGATCAATAGCCAATGTTGTCCACTGGCACACAGGTGGGTGGGTAGCATATGAGCTATATATTTCTTGATAAAAGGTATTTTTAACTTATCAGATATTTCTTAAATTACTTTATAAATAATTTAAGTATACCCTTCAGTGGAAATTTTCAGGCATGTGCACTTAACCATAACTGATGTGTACTTTAATTTCTACATTCAATGTTTTAAGAGATTTGTAGAATATAGAACATGTTAAAATATATACATATAGATATAAATATAGATAGAGATAGAGATATAGCACCTTCAGAAGGAGGATAAGCCAATTTATGACAAATAAGAAAATAATTTGGGAAGGAATAAAAAGATGCTAAAGAAAGTTCTATGGTTTTTTATGCTAGCAAGAATCCACAATACCACTGGGAACTATCCTCTGACCACTTTCTTTGGGTTGTTATGATGTTATGTCATGGACCTCATCCATCCACCCATTCTTTGATTTTCATGACAACTTTGTATAGTAGATTGGAAATGTGAAATTGCCCAGTAGCCAGATAGATGGAGATCTTGTAGAATAAAGAAGTGATTAGTACTCTCAATTGTAAGACTATTCATGACCTCCGAGAACATTCTTTTCACTAGCTTCTGCTGACACTTCTATCACAGTCTTTTATTGTAGAATGGCAGATACTGCCTACCTAAAAGAAGTTATCTTGTCTACTTTGGTTTTTAAGTGTCTAGAGTTAGAAACCCTCTAAGTGGGCTTTTGTTCTCAAGAGCAGAATGAGCTACTTAACCAGTTCCATGTTGATTAAGTCCCACTCACATTTTCTCCTTCATGTGCCAACGGGGTACATTCAGGTACCCTCCTCCCCTGCCCTGCGCAGACTATCAATAAAAGAATTTTTTCTTTTGCTGTATTTTTAGCCCTTTCCTAAGGTTGTATCAATGAAAAATAGGTGGAAAGAAATGCTGTGAGCTTAAAGGACTAGAAATATTTACTTCCTGCAGAGCTAACTATATGTCATTCAACATAATAGAGAAGCAACAGAACCCAGATGTCAGCTGAGTTCACCCAGTCCTCCACAACTGAAATAAAATTAGTTAGTGTTCCATCTAATGAGTGATGGTCTACTGTTCATAATGCTCTGGATATTTGGGAGGTGGTGTGTATATCTTTTTTCTAATTACCTCTGGTGGCAAATTCCTGATTCTAAGGAATTAATTTATAGGTCTCTTTATTACAGTATTTTTGCTCCAAAACTCTCCATAATGGATACTGATGAGGGAGCATAAGGCAACCTGACAGGTCGCTGACACCCCACCTCTACCCCCACCCGCAGGTGGGCTGTGTGTGATATTCCTTGGGCACTCCTGGCTGCCAAAGAACAAAGGAAAGGGGGAAACAAAGGGTTAAATTATAGAGATAATAGTTCTAAAGGACCTAAGTCTCCATCTATTTACAAATATCGTAGTAAATTACAAGAAAAAGGCAATCTTCCCAACAGCCCCATCTCTAGGAACCTGTAGACTTAGTTTCCTGGAGACCCAACATCACCCCTCCATAGTGATGTTGGATACAAAGGCAGAAGGAAGTGACAGATAGAACTAAATTTCCTCATAACCTGCAGCCCATTGACAAATACATGAGATTGGCAGAGTAAAACATTTCTCCAGGAACTCCCCACTGTGTTAGGTTAATACTTTGCTAGAGGGAAAACAACCTTAGCTTGACAATAGCTAAGCCTTCACTATCCTGGGAGTCTTCTTTAGCATATGAAAATCTGACTGGAAACTTTCCCTGGACTTTATTTCCCCCAACTCCATAGTATATAATCAGTCTCTAATCTTGGTCCCTGGGAAGCTCTTCCTGCCCACAGATCCTGTTCTCACACTTTAATAAAATCACATTTTTTGCAACAAAGACATCTTTAAGAATTCATTCTCGGCTGTCTGTTCCAGACTCCACAAACCCATTATCGCTCAAAATAACCTTATCCTATGTCATCCCCTATTTTCTTTACTTCCCAAAACCAACTAGCACTGGGCTAGGTATATAGCATATAGAAGGATGGGTGGTAAGGCATCAGGCGGGAAAAACAGAGGTTTGCATTACAGTAAATACATTAGAAATGCATGCATGATATCCCTGTTTGGTAGAATATGGTACAAAACTCCAGCAGCAATATTCTTTGATCCTGTGTTTCTTGGTCCCATCTCTCCTTTCTGCATCTTCCTAATTTCTTCTTCCTTGCTCTATGTCCCATCATTTAAATGACCTGAAGTTTATTATGCTGGACTGTTGAACTACTTCTTTGTTTCAAGATCTCTTTATAGACTATAAGCTAGTCCTTCTATATCCTGATGAAACATCTGATCCGTCTATGATTTATCTTTCTGTAAACAGGTAAAGTTCCTTCCTGTTCTCAACTGTTTAAATAACAGAAAAATGTATTTATTTTCACCTTGTTTTTGAACAGCTTCCCAAAAGCAGATCTTGATATAAAAATTTATGTGCAAGTAATGTCTTAATAAATAATTTACAGGGAAAATAGAGTTTCCAGGAGAGTCTGGTAAGCATGACAGAAGGGCAAGAAGGCACATAAAAAGTGAGATCTCATGCAAACTCTTTCAAAGGCAATGTTCATCCGGACTCCATAGGGAACTCTGAATTGTGAACTGTGCCTAAGAGTTGTCCGTGTCAGGGGGCACCTGTGAGTCATTGGTTAAGGGCCACCCAGGCAGCTCCCAGGCTTATGAGAGCAGACTGGCTCAAGGAGCCTCACGGAAGCCTTCCAAAGATAAACTGGATGCTCAAAATCATACAGGAAAGAGTACACAGAAATGTAAAACAGGAATTCAATGGCATTTAAGTAGAATACCACCAATGGACATGACATCTTGCTTCATAAGAAATTTTTAAGCAGTTGGAATTTTCTTCACATCTCTTGCCTCCATGTTTTCAATATACTGCCATCCTACATGCCATGGTAACCCTCTCTCCACTTCCTCTTCCAGAAAATGTTACCAATCCAATGTCACATAATCTCACTATCTTGATGTATTCTAAACAGTGGGTAGCTAATTTGATCTTCAAGCCCATGTACCTGAATATTAACATGTGGTATACCCCAGGTAACATTCATAATTTGATTAATACCTATCCCAGAAATTGTAGTATAAAGAAATGATTCACTAAAATAGTGTCAACTCATATACAATGTAGTACAAAACACAAGAAACAGTTTTGAGTAGGCAGACTTTCCTAAAAGTTTCTTTGACATAATTGAATCCTTTCCTCCCATAGCTAATCTTTAATAGAGGTAAAATAATAATAATAATAATAATAATAATAATAATGAATAGCCATTTAGGATGGCTCACTATATGCCAAGCACAATGCTAAGATAATTGTCTGTTATTGAAGCCTCACCTTATCAGGTAAGTATTGCTATCCCATTTATGGAGATTGACTAAAACTGAGGCTTTGAATGATGAAAGAGCTTGCCAAAGAGTAAGCGCTAAAAAGTAGCAGACTTAGCATTTGAACCCCAACATGCATAAAATGAAAGTCTTCCTTCTTCACAAGGCTGTCTTGCCCTCAACAGATGTTTTTCTCAAAACCACTGAACAAATCATTAACCAGATATTAGGGAAGCAGCAGTAATTTGGCACTGTAAGGTGTTTATGGAAACCCTACTGGACAACTCAAATTTGAGCTTTTTAATTAAATATAAATATGTGTCTGTGTCATGCAATGGCCTCTTACTTCCTCTCCTCTCTCTCTCTCTCACACACACATACACAGACACACACCTCTACACTTTACCTTCATCCCATGGGAATACAAAATTAACTCAGAAGACATAGGTTCAAAATAACCATAAGGGCACTTTGTAAACTGCTAGTCCTCTAAGCTAAGAGAAACTAAAGAAAATGAGGAAATAGCCAACTTCTCCTTATTGTTTTTAAAGTCTGAATCAAAGAAGACTTTACTATCTCTCTGTAACTTACAGAAAACTGGGAGCACTTGCATGTTTTAAGTATCTTTCCAAAATATAAATTTTCAGAGCACAGGATTTCTCAAAAAAAGTCCATAAAATATTATAAAGTACAGAAGAATTGAGATATAATGTTTATTGCTGCTGGACAATTGACAGCTGCAAAATGATATGTAGAAAATGAAAAATTATTTCCAGAGCCTTCTAAAATGATAAATGTTTAATAAAAATCAATCACATCAATGTTAAAGAAAGTGACTTTTGCTAGTTGACCTTTTACCACAAACTGCACTATTTTTAATCATGTTTAAGACATTTCAAAGGGAGCACTACAATATATTTTATTTCATGGATTTTAATACTTTTTATGAGAGCCTTTCATTTTGATGAATTGCAAAAGAAGAAAATACAGAACATGATTCTGGATATTGTAATGGCACCTCCATGTGCATGAACCCAAGCCACAATCACGATTATACAGTTGTGGGCTGTTGCTTCTCTCCATTAGAATCTTAGGAGGATTAAGAAACAAAAAGTAAATGTGAAAAGAGACTTCATGATTTGTAAGATCTAGAAATAGTTGTTCAAACTCTACTTCTTGAACATGAGCAAAACCTTCTGATTTTTTTAAAGCTAACTTGGACATCTGTATGTTATATTTGCTTTGCAATAGGGAAATATAACCTGATGTCCAAAACACCAAAGGGGATATACATGATTATGTTCCTTGATCTTATATGTAATTTGAAAAATATGGTCTGAAAGAATGTGTGTATTAGAGGATAAGGAACAGGGAAGGAGGAGGGTAGATTTAGACCGTTCTGTATTTTAAAAAGTATAAACTTGGGTTTTCCCAACAACTATATCCACCTGTGTATCAGGTACTTTGAGTGCATAACAAATTACTCTCAAATGGCACCATGTTTTAAAGCAACCATTTATAATGCTCATGAGTTCTGAAGATCAAGAATTCTGATAGAAAATGGTAAAAATGGCTGTCTCTGCTCCATTAGCCTCGAGGGGAAGACTATAGGTCTGAGAGGGAGGCATCTGCAAATTTTTCTGCTAAGAGGCAGATAATGTTTTCAGTTTTATCGGCCATAAATATACTCTCTGTCATGAATACCCAATTCTGCTGCTGTAGAATAGAAGCAGCAATTAATAATGCATAAATGAAAGCATGTGAGTGTGTCCCAGTAAAACTTTATTTATAAAACAGAGAGCTGGCCGGATTTGGTCCCTGAGATCCCTGAAGGCTCATTGACTTATCAGGAGATTGATGAAAGCTGTCAACTGGAGGACTCACTTTTTCTACATGTGAATCACTTCATATAGTTGTGATAATAATCTGGGATAATTCAGGTTTCCTCTCAGCCTAGAGGCTGGGATCCAAGGATGTGAATATTGAGAGAAAAAGAAAAAAAGAGAGTGGACCACATGGAAGCCATATAACAGGTATCATGATGCATGACCTTCACTGCATTCTATTCATTGAGTTAGTCACAAAATCCAACACAGTTTAAAAGAGAGGGCAGGGGCACCTAGGTAGCTCCATTGGTTAAGTGCCTGATTCTTGGTTTCAGCTCAGGTCATGATCTCGCGGTTTATGAGTTCCAGCCCCACATCAGGCTCTGCACCGATGGTGCAGTCTGCTTGAAATTCTCTCCCTCTCTCTCTGCCTCTCTTTCTCGGTCTCTCTTTCTCTTTCTCTCAAAATAAAAAGATTTAAAAAATAAATAAAAGAGAGGGGAAATAAGAGACCCTGCTCTTGATGGGAAGCACCAAGTTTTGAGAAGGATATGCAGAACTGGAAATATTGCTCTGGCCATTTTGGGGAAACACAATTTTCCACTACCTCATACAACATACCAATAAATCTCTATACTTGTTAAGTATACTGAACAACTGATATAGAAAACTCAGTATCTGCCTTGAAAAAAGACCACAAAAGTGTGAAAATATAGATTTCCAAATAGATTTGCAAAGATAACATAATGTATGGCATTACTAAGATATGAACAAAACAAAAACAAAAACAAAAACAAAACATGAGGAAACTCCCAAAAATGCTGCTAACATAGCATGTTACGTTGCAACATTTATAGTGGGTCTAAGAGAGGGATCAGCAAACTACAGCCCATAGGCCAAATTTGGCCCAATGATCATTTCATCAATAAGGATTTATTGGCGGCATATGGACATTATCCTTCATTTAAGTGTTGTCTATGACTGCTTTTGCACTACAACAGCAGGGGTAAGTAGATGCAACAGAGACTGGTTTGCAAAGCTGAAAATATTCTCTGACTTATTACAAGAAAAACTTTCAACCATTGATCCAGAAGTTTGCCCGGAGACAGAAGGGAAGGGAAAGAGGGAGAAACATGTTCAAAGGTGTAAAGTCCTTCAAAAGCCAAGGCTCATTCACATGACATTGAGTTTGTTAAGTATATCAACTAAGAACTGCCCAAGGTTTTTCTTTTTCAGGATAATATTCCAATATTTTACTTATGCCAGGAGCAATGAACGTTTATAACCTTGTGGGATACCTTACGTCTCTGTGTGCATAAGGATTCAGAAATTCACAAAAATTTAGGGAAAAATATGCTTCATTATATCTACAAGAGATACAGAAAGGAGCACAAAACCCACTAGCACATCTGCTACCTAACTGCCATCTTGGACATGTAACTCCTGAAAGGTTCAGAGGTCCTGCTAATCTTGGGTGAGAACCAAATCACATTTCCCTTACCCATGACCCTTGCTTTTTGATACTTTCCTCTCTCACCTCTATACTCCATCTCCTCAAATTGCATGAGTTTTAGAATCAGAATACACTGATTTCAATTCTAGCTTTACTATGAACTGTGGTATAATATTGGACGATTTACTAAATTTCTCTATGCCCCATTTTTTTCTTCTCTCTGAAAAATAAAGCTTATTCTTTAGGTATTAAGCATTCAAGTTGCAGTGCCTAGCTTTACACAAGCATGAAATAAATGGAGCTTTTCCTTCCCTATACTGTATCACTTTGTCCTTATCAACTGCATAAAGTCTAGCAGAATAGGGATTTTTTTTTCTTTCAAATCAAAAGCTACTTAGGCAATCAGGTTTTTAACTCAATGAAATTTTCCTTATCCATTTACTAAAACATGAATTACCTCTCTACTAAGCCTTGCTGGTTTACAGCTTGCACTGACCACTCATGTTATTCATGGCAGTAATACTTCTGAAAACAATAAGAATGATTTAACATGAACTACAGTGCCCACCTTCTCTTGGACCCTGCCTCACACCATCCTAACCTTGAGTGCTTCACTCCAGTGCCAAGGCCTTGCCTCAGTCCCTTCAAATCACATTCTGGCCTCTGCTCAGCAACTTCTGCTCCTCAGTATTCACCCACTTGACCCCCAAACATACCCTTCAAGACCCAATGCAAATAACCCTCCCTCAAAGCTATCTTCCCTGACCTCCTCCTACACTAAATTAAATTATATCTTCTCTTGTCTTCCCTCATAGAACCCATGATTTTGCTTTATTAGACCTAATAATCAACAAACTTTTAGCCTGAAGCCAATCTGACCTAAAGCCTACTTTTGTGTAGCACATGAGCTAAGAGTGGTTCCATTTTGTGTGGTTATGGAAGTATCTACCTAACATCCTTGATTTCCCTCTTGACTTATAAAGTCTTGTCCTTTGTAAAAAGAGTTGGTTGACCTTGCACTAGACCATACCTCTCTTTTAAAAAAATTTCTATATATCAGGCACCTTGCACACTGACTGTCACAGAAGAAAATAGATTAGGCATATGAGTAAATAACTAGTAAAATAATTAATAAAATTTAAAGCTCTCATTTTGAGCACACTCTATGTACAGGGCATCATTTGGTGAAGAAAAATTTATCCTGGGAACAGAGAATAGTTTTAAATTAAAGCATCGCTGACTGATAACATCTTTGAAAGAATCAACCTTGCCGAATAATTATGAAAGATAAACCTTAAATGTTTAGGAAAACTAGCTCTTTGTCTCTGCTCATCTGGGTTTTAAGTGTCTGCTTCCTGCTGAAATGCCTTGTTCCTCCCTCTACCAAAGTTTCAATCATTCTTCAAGGCCAACCTCAGCCCCCAACCCTCCCAAAGCCTTCTAATCTAGATTTAAATGACTGAGATCATAATCTGTTTAGATCATTTAAGACCATCGTTCTAAAAGTGGTGTTTCAGAACGACCACCATCATCATCAGTGGTGTCAGAAATTTATGGGGGGCTCCCAGGTCAGCATGACTGAGTTAGAAACTCCAGGGGACAAGGGTGCAGGACAGCAATGTGTGACATAATAGTCTCTTCAGGGACTCTGCTTTCAGGCAATAACTCTCAAACCCAAGTACTTATTATAATCACCTTGACACTTTAAAAAAAATTTTTTTTTAAGTTTATCTATTGTGAGAGAGAGACAGAGTGAGTGGGGAGGGGCAGAGAGCGAGGGAAAGAGAGAATCCCAAGCAGGCTCCACATTGCCCGCATGGAGTCTGATGGGGTACTCTAACTCACAAACTGTAAGATCATGACCTGAGCCAAAACCAAGAGTTGGACACTTAACCAACTGAGCCACCCAGGTGCCCTGCACCTTGATACTTTTTAAAAGTATGCCCAAGTCCTCAAAAGAGAGTTTAATGTAAAAGAATTAGGTAGGGCCCAGTTATGATTATTTTAAAATATATATGCATGCATATATATATACACACACACACACACACACATACATATCCATTCACCCATCCATCCAATGACCCTGAGGTCATTCTAATGAGCAAAGAAAGTTGAGAACTATTCTTACATGTTCACAATCCAGGTCACTGACTAGAATAGTCAATAGTTCAATAGCTTTGCCAAATAATACTTTTTATAGGCATATCAGTAAATGAAATAAACAAAGAAACAAAAATACTGACCAGGACATCATTCTATAAACAAAGTAAAGAAAAACTGTTTAGGATATATCAACAGTAACAATATCCAAAAGATACCACTTAGAGTACGTCTTCAATATTGCATTAACATCTGAACTTTCCAAGTTAGAATTCACATGATTCAAAGTTGTCTAAAACTTTATGCAATCACAACTCACCAGGAATCAGAAAAGAAATATTATCCAGGTTAGATAAACTGTCACTTAAAAAACTAAGAAAAACAGTATTACATCACTAATATACATCTGCCATTTTTGTGAATACATTTGTCCCACATGGTATTCCAGTCACTTGCTCCAACTTCTGTTTTTTTAATTTTTTTAAATGTTTTTTTTTTTATTTTTGAGAGACAGAGAGAGACAGTGTGAGTAGGGGAGGGTTAGAGAGAGGGAGACACAAAATCTGAAGCAGGCTCCAGGCTCTGGGCTAGCTGTCAGCACAGAGCCCGAAGCGGGGCTTGAACCCACGAACCGTGAGATCATGACCTGAGCTGAAGCTGGACGCTTAACTGACTGAGCCACCCAGGCGCCCCCTCCAACTTCTTAAAGTATTGATTTTTTTAAGCATCTTCTTCATTGGGATAGACATTTTTGCTTTTGAAAATATAGCATTACTTCAGAAGTCTCTTGGGAGACTAGGCAATGTAACTTGCCAGGAAAACCATCATTTTAAAATAATTTACCATAAAGGACATACTGTAAAGAATACAAATCTGGCAGGGGAGTTTTGAACTTGACAAATAGCCCCTATTCTCTAGATGAGATCAAATCAAATAGTATTTTTACATTTATCCAAGATTTGAGGGGAGGGATGAGGAGGGAGAGCAATGGGAGTATTACCTTTCAGAGAAGTGATAACTGGCAACAATGCATTTGCTTTGGCTTACTGTCATCACATAATAGGGTTTTCTCAGCCAAGTGGTATACCCACACAATCATCTAAGGAATACTCAATCTCCAGACTAACACTCCTGTTTAAAAATGAACCCAGACAAATCATAGAGAAAGTGGTGCACTGGGATGAGTTCCTGAGGGGCAACAGAATTGGGGCAATTCTTCTCCCCCAGCACTTTTGTCATCTGACAGGATACCTTCAATGACAACCTCAATCACCTTTGTTGGTGCTTTTACTTCATTTCTTCCCCTAAAAACATCATTTCTTGCTCCTAGCCCCAAACTCTTCTGATCAGCTGCTCTTTACCATGAGCTTTTTCTTAACCAGTCTAGACCAAGGCTTCTCAAGTGAACTGTGTTGATTGGCCAGATTTTCCTTTGTTTTATTAAATCCATCATAGATCAATACTTTTGTAATATTCCAGTAAAAATTAACCACAAGAAAGATTGTATTTAAGAAGAGCATATAAAATGTATGTTCAATTTTTACTATTGCAGACATAAAATTACTGTTCAACTTCTACAAAAGATAATTCACATTATTCTCAATATCTGTACTTAACTCTTTGCTGACTAGTAAAATATAGTTTGTGAACAAGGACCAATTGGTTAATTATATTCTGTGTGGCTATGTTTCTATAATCCAGATCTTTTTTTCTTTCTTCTCTACAATCTACAGCAAACATCTTGGCAACTTCTCACACAGTTATTTGATCTCCTGAATAACTCTTATAATTCTAACTATAGGGGAACCTCTTAAAAATAAAGACCATGTCAATGAAGTTTTATTCCAAGGGCTCATTTTCAGTCTTCTCAACTTAGCAATCCAAACAAAAGAAAACATTTTCCTCACAAATGAATTAACCAGGCTCAGAAATATGTATATCACAGAGTAAGTAAAAAGTAATAATTCAGGGTGCCTGGATGGCTCAGTCAGTTAAGCATCTCACTTCAAATCACGTTGTGATCTCGCAGCTCATGGGTTCAAGCTCTGCATTGGGCTCTATGCTGACAGCTTGGAGCCTGGAGCCTACTTCAGATTCTGTGTCTCCTTCTTTCTCTGCCCCTCCCCTGCTTGAATTCTGTTTTTCTCTCTCTCTCAAAAATAAATAAACATAAAAAACATGCAAAGAAAGGACTAATTCACCTTACACTTCAATAAACATCATCTCTATTATTCTCCAAATCAAATTCTGAGAAGACAAGCCCCACAAGATGCCCCATCTAGACAAAATACAAATACTCTTAGAGAAACAGCCACTGTTCGCAAAGTACGAGGTACTAAGAACATGCAAAGATGATGAAACCTTCTTTATGTTCAAGACGTAATGATATTTGTGTTCGTCAAGGTTCCCCAGAGAAATGCGTATATAGAGAAAGACTTATTGTAAGGAATTGACTCATGTAATTATGGGGGCTGGCAAGTCCAAAATCTGCAGGGTAGACTGGCAGTTTACAGAGCCAGGAAAAAGCCAGTGTCACAATTCAAGTATAAAGGCTGTCTGCCATAGAATTCCTTACTGCTCAAGAAAGTCAGTCATTTGTTCTATACAGGCTTTTAACTGCAGGAAGCCCACAAAGATTATGGAGGGCAAGTTGCTTTACTCCATGTCCACCAATTTAAAGCTAATCTCATCCAAAAACATCTTCATGGAAATTTTCAGAAATAATGTTTGATCAAACCTCTAAGTACATGGCCCAGCCAACCTGACACATAAAGGTAACCATCATGACACCCTAACAGGAGCCATAAGTTATATACATAAAAGACAATAATGCAAGGGAGAATGAATTAAGGACTAATGAACAGAACATACTATGGCTTCCTCCCATTGCACTTATGATAAGGACAATTTTTAACATGACTTTCAAAGCTTTGCATTCTCTGGGGCCCAGTTAGTTCTCTGACAAGCAATGGCTAGCATTACTCTATCCTTTGCTTTCTGAGCTCCAGCCTCTGCTTTTCTTTCAAAGTCTCAATCATTCTGTGTCTTCTCCAATCATGGGGCTTAAATACCATTCCTCTTTCTGGAACACTGTCCCTTGCCTCACCACCTTCCCACACTGTTTTACCTTTCACCTCTTACTCATCCTACACTTTTAGTTCAAACTTCTCAGGGAATTCTCTCTGACCTTAAACCCAAGGCTTCAGAATTGGTCAGGATACTTTATTTTACTTTCTCATTAAACTATTATCCTCCTCTTCACTAATACCAATTTGTAATTCCAGATTCATTACTGTGCCTAGGTGATGACTGCCTGTTATCCTGGGTTCCACAGGAACTAGAACTCTTGGGTTCCACCCACCATTGTAGCCACAGCACCTGCCTCTCCATTCTGTCCCCAGAAAAGCAGAAACCTAATAAATATGTGTTGATTGAATAAATGAATCAATAAACATCAGAAACAAAATGCAAAATGTTTCATAGATTTGCCTAGCTATTGAAATTGTAAAAAGGGAGGGAGAAGGAGAAAGTAATTGGAGCTGCTGAGGAAAAAATGAAGTAAGTTTCCTCAAAAAATTAAAATCGGAACTACCATATGATCAGGAAATCTCACTTCTGGTAAAAAGCTGACAGTTGAACAATGCAGGGGTTAGGAACTAAGAAGATTAGTCTGCCCTGGTTTAAAAAAGCAACTAAATTTTATATATAGTATGAAGTTTTTTAAAAATTTAAATCCAAGTTAGTTAATATATAGTAGTAGAGTAATGATTTTAGGAATAGAATTTAGTGATTCATCACTTATGTATAACACCCAGTGCTCATCCCAACAAGTGCCCTCCTTATTGCCCATCACCTAGTTAGCCAAATCCCCCACCCACCTCTCCTCCAGCAACCCTCAGTTTGTTTACTGTATTTAAGAGCAATAAGACTTTAAAGAAACTAGTCCCTCAGTATCTTCCAAAAAGAGTACGGAGGTTCCTTAAAAGATTAAAAATAGAAAAACTACATGATCTAATAATTCCATTACTGGTATTTACTCAAAGAAAAGGAAAACACCAATTCAAAAACATTTCTGCACCCGAATGATCACTGCAGCATTATTTACAAGAGCAAATACAATACAAAGTGCACATCAACAGATGACTGGATAAAGAAGTTGCAGTGTGTATATACAACGGAATGTTAGTTGGACATAAAAAAGAATGACATCTCATCATATGTGACAACACGGGTGGACCTAGAGTGTCATGCTAACTAAAATGAGTCAGAAAGATAAAGACAAATAGCATGTGACTTCACACACAAAACAGAAAAAAGACTCAAATACAGAGAACAAACAAGTGGTTGTGAGAAGGGAGGGATATTGGAGGATGAGCAAAGTAAGTAAAGGACTTTAAGAGACACAAATAACTAGTTATAAAGTAAGTAAGTCAGAGATGAAAGGTGCAGATAGGGAACATAAGGAATGATATTGTAATAATGTTGTATGGTGACAGATGGTAACTACATTTAACATAGTGAACACTGCATAATGTATAGAGTTTTTTCATCACTATGTTGTGCTCCGTGAAACTAATATAACATCATGTATCAACCATACTTCAATAATAAAATATTTCAAGTGGTTAAAAAAATAAATTTTATACTATGTAAATTACAAAAAAGAAGGAAAATCCTAAGAGAGAAAATACATGTACAGTACCTAACTGTATTTATGGGGAAGAAAACCATGTATGAGTAGACCCATGCAATTCAAAACCACGAAGTTTAAGGGTCAACTGTATCTCCAAAGGAAATGAAAACAGTATGATTCACAATAGCCAAGATACCTGAGCAACCTAAGTGCCTGTCAATGTATGAATGGATAAAGACGTTGTGGTTTAGACACACAATGAAAAATCATTCAGACACGAGAAAGAAGAAAATCCTGTCATCTGCAACAATATGGAGCAACCCTGAGGGCAATGTGCCAATTGAGATAAGACAGACAAAGATAACTACTGTATGATATCACATACATATGGAATCTACAAAAGCCAAACTTGTAAAAACAGACACTAGAATGGTGGTTCCCAGGGGCTGATGGTGGGTGACCTGGGGATATGTCGCTGAGTACAAGCACGCAACTATGAGATATAAGCAAGTCCTGGAGATCTAATGCACAGCATAGGGATTACAGTACTGTATCATATACTCAAAGTTGCTAAGAGACTAGATCTTAAATATTCTCACCACAGAAAAGAAATGATAATTATGTGACAAGATAGAGGTGTTAACTAACACTGCCTGTGGTAATCATACCGCAATATGTAAAGGTATCAAGTCAACAGACTGCACGCCTTAACTTGACAATGTTAGATGTCAGTTAAATCTATAAAGAAACCAAAGTGTACACACATACATAAATAAGTATCGACACTACAAACAGGATTGCTTTCAGTATCAGTAATCAATAGTTTGCTTTACCTATCAGTAATATTTTATCACCAAAGGAAGGCATCTATGAATTCTAAAGATAAACTAGCTGTGTTTCCATACTGTGATAGAGTACATCTAGAAAGACTTCCTTCCCGTCTCTCATTTCCCAAACCAACATTAGGTCATAAAATCCTTCAAAATCACTTGGCTTTGGTTTATTTATATTTTTAATTATCTTGCTGACACTTTGTTAGCATCTTTTTTTTAAAAAAATGAATGCTCATTAATTTTTGAGATTAAAGATATAAATCTGAAAGGTAACTGTATAATAACACACCAACCAGAAAAAAATATATAATACAATTTAATAATCTTACTAGCATACTAAAAATATCAGCTATTGCCCATGTATGTCAAAAGATGACAAGGATAATAAAGCTCAAAAGTATTGTGAATAACACACCCAGAAGAACAGCAAATGAGGCAGCTTTAAAAAAACTGCTTTCAGAATAAGGGCGTGTTGTTGCAAATTACAATATCAAGAAGGCAGTAAAAGGAACTGAATGCTCTAAAGGTTTGTAAATTAAAGCAAAAACTGAGAACTTTTAAGTATCTTTTATTATCCTGGTTTGAAAGAGAAGATTTGGAAAGTAAGTCACAATTACCAAGCTAAGTTGCAGAAAAACGTCAGCAGAATCAGGCTCCAAGAAGGTGCTGATGATGGGGGGAAAATATCCATCAAAGACACCCAGAAAGGGTTTTTTTTTTTTTTTCTTTAAATCTGGATGGCAGGATTATAGATAATTTTATCTTCTTTTGGAAAAGATTTGGAGGCTTTTTCGCATTCTTGTTTTTCTAAATTAAAAAAATGTGGAAAAACAACGAAGAAGCAATTTAAGTATAAAAAGACACAAACATATTTAAAGTTGTGAAAAGCTTCTAAGCAAATACTTTTCCAGATTGACAGAAAACACTTTCTATTCACTTTCATTTCTTCGTTTTGCTTACTTCACATATAGTGTCTAAGAATCTACCACTTCCGGGACATTGTCCTAAGTCCTCTGAATACAAAGGTGCCACCAGACTCCTCCTGTCACCTTCCCTCTAGGACAGGAGATATAGACTTGGGCCAATAGCCCTGGGAACCAGTACTGTGATTTTGCCCTCCTGCTACTGCTTGTAAACTTAATCAGCCACAATCTCTGTCAAAGACACAATGTGCTTCTCCATTCTGTAAACATTTACTTTCTGAGTACAGTTCTGTGTCAAGTATGGTGCTAGGCCTTTTGAACACAGCAATGGCCAAGAGAGAAACAGTTCTTGCTTATAAGGAAATCACTACCACACCTAACAGATTAAATATAAGAAAGTGATAGAATGTTTCATAGTTGCACTCACTTCTCAAAGCAATACAGTATTGACTCTGTTGAATATTTGTTTCTTGATGACTCTTACTGAAGTAGTTCAATGGCTAAATGAGCAGTCATATCAGTTAGGATTCCGTTTGCCTAAATACAGCAAATACTGTGGCTTACCCATCTGGGGCTTATTTTTCTCACCAAAATAAAATCACAAGATAGTTCAGAACTGAGACGATAGCTCCCTGATGCCCGCAGAAACTCAGGCTCCTTCTATCCTTCCTTCTTTCTTTGTTACCTTCAGCAATGGTACTTCTGTAAGAAAAAAGTGGCATCTAGGAATATTTTTGCCTAACTAAGATACACTAGGAGTCATTAGTTAATATCAACCTAAGCAGAAAAGAACTATCTGAAATTTTAACTTTAATAATAGATAGCAAACAATGGAAAGGTAATCTCTTATCCAGGATTGATGATTTCAGTGGTACCTGAAGAAGAGAAAATGTACTCATGAGTTATAAATGTACCGGTAGGCACCATAGATACAGATAACCAATCAGAACTTAGGCCAAATACTACAAGGCAGCAATAATGATGAATGTTACTGGGCACTCTCTAGTTGATAGCAAGCTGCCAAGGTTTTCTCTGCATTCTTTCATTTCTCCCATTGCAATTTTACCAGCGAGGGCCCCAGCATGAAACAGACAAGACAGCCAAATGGGCTTTCACAAAGACATTTACGAAAGAGGCAGTGGGGCTAAAGGAAGTGAACAAAGCGTAGTGCAAGTCCTTCAGCAGAAGAGGCCAAGGGTCGTGTGATGCTCTAAGAACGGGTCTGGCTATAAACGTGGTGCTAGCCAGCAAGGTATATTTTTCTGGGAGGGCTATAGCTAACCTGCAGTGATCCATCCCACAGAGAGTTAGTAAGAGTACAATCTACTTATTACACTCTCTTTTAGCACCTAAGACCTCCCACTGATTCTCCCCTTTGGCTGAACCCAGTTGGAAAGCAGAAGACAAAAGATGGGCCAGCCTCCTGGGCCATATTGCAAAATGGGGAAGGGAGGAAAATGGGACTGGAGAAATAAACAAATGATCTCTAGCACAAACCCTACAATGTAGATATTTTTGTAGTTCCTGGTTTACAGATGTAGAAACAGGCCTGAAGATGTTACCTCACGCACCTGAAGACTGAATCTGAAATCACTTCTGACTCCAAAGATCCAACATTTGACCCTCAGGATATCAACCACACCATTACTTAAAACAGATTTTAATGGCCAAATGGACCAATAAATTTGAATTTCTATCCCTAGTCTCGGATTTCTAAGACATGGGATAGATGAATAGTGTAGTTTTGTATAGTTTAATCCAGATTCAAGTCTGCATTGGGAAACTGTCCTCAAATCATTTTACCACCTGAGCTATAGACAAGTGATGCTCAAAGTCTGGTACACAGACCAGCAGTAATAGTGTGACATACTGATGCTGTGTTAGGTGTACATATACTCACCCAGCTCCCAACCTACTGAGTCAGAAACTCTGGGGTGAGGCCCAGCATTCATATTTAACATTCTCACCCAATGATTCTGATGCATGCTCAAGTTTGAAAAACAATGCAATAGATGTTCTATCTCCAATTCAGAAAAGAAAATCTAAACAACATGAAGGTCACTTCTCCAAAACTCCTCCACGTTAGCAGTCATACTCAGGAGGACCCTCCAGCTTAACACACCACACTGTGTTGCATCCATCTGCATAGAGGGGAAATACTAGGATTTGTGTCCAGGCAAGCAAGTGGCACATACCAGTGTGGCTTTGACTGCTGACCTATTTTTCAGTTAACCTGACATGGCCTAATTCATGAGAGAATCGGTCACAGTCCCTGAAGAAAGAAAAAGGGGAGTGAGCTCTAAGCAGCTCTAATCCTCTTCCCAACAAGCTTTGCATTTTGTCATAGTTCTGGAGCGATTTTTCCCTGCTCCCTGAGGATAAACTGGGTATGTCACTTTGCACACAAATACAATTGTCCTGAGTAGAGCTTCCATTTTTAGATTGCTGGTAATCACATTGACAGACTCCTGTGGGTTAAACAATCACTTCAAAACTGTGCTTTTTTCTAACATTCCTCATGGTGTGAAGCACTTCTTATACTTCCTAGTATACCAGAACCACCTCTGTAGTTTCTTAAAATGCAGATCATTCTCCCCGAAGGCATCACTTCCAAGACTAAATTTATGTACCTGAGGAAGGGCGCAGGGATCTGAATATTTAATAACCTTCCTTGATTATTCCAGAATAATAATAGATTATTATTTAGGTAATAATCTAAATAAATATAATAATAATCTCTTAATAATATAATAAGTGTCTTTGAAAATCAAGTAAAATTTAAAAAGGTAGAATCACCTTTATGTGGGTGGGGGATATAATGAATTGGCTTATTAGGGGACTTCAGAAGGAAAGAGACAGCCAAGTCTCAGCACACTGCCAGGTCTAGGTGAGGATGGGAATAATGGTGGTAGAAATGGAACAAGCATGGTGGGAATCCACAGGAACTATGGAGTGTGATAATAGCAGTAAATAAGCTTTATCAAAGTGTGAAGTGCAAAGTAAATGTAAAAGATTAGCTCGCAAACTAAGTTAGAAGCAAACTCTTCGGAAAATGAAATTTTAAAACAATAGAAATTTTTGACATTTCAAACAGTGTATCACTTCCCTCAGTTGCCTAGCTCTTCCCAAAAACTAAATTTAAGAATATAAAATGAAATTTATTTCCTAAGGGAGAAAAAACATGGATTTGTGGGGTTTTTTTAGATCCTTAATAATTTTAACTCATTTTCTTGCTAAGTTGTTAGACCAAGAAGCAGTTCTACTTCCTTCCAGTAGACCAAAGTGTATAACTGTTGCCACACCAACTACTACCCCTGCACAAAAAGCTCCGAGTGCTCTTTTCCCTGTTCTTTCATCAGATAATATCTTCTAAAATAAGTTTAATGGCTTGTCAGAATTACTAAATGGACAGTCGCAATGTAATCCTGTACCTCACCAGGAAAGTAGCATACCCAGTCTTTGGCTCTTTGTTTCCTCATTGATGAGAAGATGAATCTTTGCCTGCATCATCTGATTACTTGGAGTCCCCTCTGTCTTTGATACCATGTAAATGTCTGGAGCCACTTCCCAGATAATCAGGTCCTATGAATTTCATTTAGAAGAAAACAATACACTATTCAAGCCCATGAGTCCTCACATCATTTGGTGGTCTACGATGATTCCACTGTCAGAGTGACATTATGTGGACATAGATAAATAGACAAGTTAATAAGACTTATTTTGGCACTGTCACTTTCTCTAACAAGAAAGAAGGGAAGGGTGGGACTAGTTAGTCCACATTCAGCCTGGGTGTCTGCTCACCCTCTTGATGGGAATCCATCAGCAGTGTCAGCCTCCTGAAGAACAGTGCTGGGGGAGGTGGAGCTTACGGAGGCTTTCTCCCTGATGAAACCATAAGCATGGAACAGGTTTTGAAATAGGAGCACTTACTTTCTTGAGAATTCATCCTCTCTGAAGGATACTTCACTCCTGCATAACCTCTGGTTCCATGGTCATTTATCTTTTTATTTATCTGTTCTTGGATCTCCGATCTGGATTATTTAAAAACAGGAGTTTAAGAAGCATATTTAAAACATGCTTACTATTAGCCACAGTGCTGTAGACATTGCTACGTGGTAATATACCTGTAAATAAGTAGAATCATGAGAAATATTTGGTATTTAACCATTTTTGACCTCAAAACTAGAAATTTCATACATTTCAAACACTGTCTTTTCTGCCTAGAAGCCTCTTCTCTATGTTTCTTTGCAAGCTAACTTCAACTCTTGCTTCAGAAGCCAGTTTAATTCATTTCTGAGACCAGCCTTCTCTGATGAGGCTAATTCCCTCATTGGCAGACCAACCACTGCTGCTTCACAGCTCCAATCTTAGTTTCAATCTCAGACTTTTGTGTATTTTTTTACGTATTTCTTTCCCTCCTACAAGATGATAAATTCCATGCAAACAGAAGGTGCTTTTTTTCTTGCCACCATTTCTCTAGCACAATGCCTGGCACTTTAGTAGGCATCAGTAAATATTTGATGAATGAATAAAATGGGCCCCATAACCCACATGCATCTGGCGTGTGTGACTAAAACATTTCCTTGATGGGGTAGAAAAAAACATTCAACTCTCCAGCCCGTCTCATAATTATACAGCTTATTACAGGTAAGCATCCCATCAAAGTTCAGATGGATGCAATGATTCAATAAGGCTCTAGGTGATCTTGGATCCACATTTGCTTATTACCTTTTTAAGCTTCCTTTCTGCTTTAGCTTCCACTAGTAAGTTCTGTCCAATTTTAGGCACTGAGATTAATTCCCTTCTGAGCAAGCGTGGATTTAAGAAGTTCTTAACCTCAAATGACTCTGAATCTGGTGGTTGAGCTTCTGACTTGCCCATGGGTCTGATAAATCGTCATAATCCTTTTAGTCAAATCCTGCCAGCTGCCTTGGTCTTAGAGTCTAGATCTCTGTGTTACTTTGGCCCTGTATCTCCAACACCTTTTTTTTGTTCCTTTTTTTTCCCTTTCTTTCCTTTTTTAACATTTTTTAATAGTTTATTTTCAAATTGGTTTCCATATAACACCCAGTGTTTCTCCCAAGGCTCCCCCCATGACCATGACCCCCTCCCTCCCTCCCCTTCCCCTTTCAGTCCATGGTTCTTTTTCAGTATTCAATAGTCTCTAATGATTTGTGTCCCTCACTCTCCCCAGCTCTCTATCCCCCTTCCTCTCCCTATGGTCCTCTGTTAAATTTCTCCTGTTAGACCTATGAGTGAAAACATATGGTATCTATCCTTCTCTGCCTGACTTATTTCACCTAGCATGACACCCTCAAGGTCCATCCACTTTGCTACAAATGGCCATA
>NC_043711.1:38504901-38508213 GCF_006229205.1 Suricata suricatta
ACTCTGGTGTGAGTTCGTATCTCAGTGTGGTTTTGATTTGAATTTCCCTGATGATGAGTGACGCTGAGCATCGTTTCATGTGCCTGTTGGCCATCTGGATGTCCTCCTTGGAGAAGTGTCTATTCAGGTCTTCTGCCCATTTCTTCACTGGATTATTCATTTTTCGTGTATGGAGTTTAGTGAGTTCCTTGTAGATTTTGGATACTAGCCGTTTATCTGATACACCATTTGCCACTATTGTTTCCCATGCTGTTGGTTGCCTGTTGGTTTTTTTGATTGTTTCCTTAGCCTTGCAGAAGCTTTTTATCTTGATGAGGTCCCAGTAGTTGATTTTTGCTCTTGATTCCCTTGCCTCTGGGGATGTGTTGAGGAGGAACTTGCTGCTGCGATTGAGGTCTAGGAGGCTATTTCCTGCTTTCTCCCCTAGGTTTTCTTATGGTTTCCTGTCTCACATTCAGATCCTTTATCCATTTCAAGTTTATTTTTGTGAATAGTGTAAGAAAGTGGTCTAATTTAATTTTTCTACATGTTGCTGTCCAGCTCTCCCAACACCACCTGTTGAAGAGGCTGTCTTTTTTCCATTGGATACTCTTTCCTGCTTTGTCAAAGATTAATTGGCCATATACTTGTGGGTCCAGTTCTGGGTTCTCTATTCTATTCCACTGGTCCATGTGTCTCTTTTTGTGCCAATACCATACTGTCTTGATGATGACAGCTTTGTAGTAGAGGCTAAAGTCTGGGATTGTGATGCCTCCTATTTTGGTTTTCTTCTGAAAGCAGCTAGGGAGAAAAGGGCCTTAACATACAAAGGGAAACCTATCAGAGTGGTTAGAGACCTATCTACTGAAACTTGGCAGGCCAGAAAGGAATGGCAGAAAGTCTTCAATGTGATGAACAGGAAGAATATGCAACCAAGAATTCTTTATCCAGCTAGTCTGTCATTTAAAATAGAAAGAGAGATAAAGGTTTTCCCAAATAAACAAAAGTTGAGAGAATTCATGACCACCAAACCAGCCCTAGGGATTCTATGAGGGAAATGTAGCAAGGAATAAAGGTACCAGAGACATCACTACAATCATGCACTCTACAGGGAACACAATGAATCTAAACCCACATTTTTCAATAACACTGAATGTCAATGGACTGAATGCTCCAGTCAAACAACACAGGGTAGTAGAATGGATCAAACACCAAAACCCACCTATTTTCTGTCTACAAGAGACTCACATTAAACCTAAAGACACCTTCAGATTGAAAGTAAGGGGATGGAGAAATATCTACCATGTGACTGGACACCAAAAGAAAGCTAGAGTAGCCACACTTATATCAGACAAACTGGACTTTAAAATAAAGGCAATAACAAAAGATGAAGAAGGACATTAAATAATAATCACAGGATCTCTATATGAAGAAGAGCTAACAATTATAAACATTTATGTGCCAAATTCGGGAGCTCCTAAATATATAAAACAACTAATCACAAACAGAAGCAATCTTTTGATAAGAATGTGCTAATTGCAAGGGACTTTTTTTTTTTAATGTTCTTTACTTATTTGTTGAGAGACAGAGAGAGACAGTGGGAACAGGGGAGGGTCAGAGACAGAGGGAGATTACAGAATCTGAAGCAGGCTCCAGGCTCTGAGCTAGCTGTTAGCACAGAGCCCGATGTGGGGCTCGAACCCACGAACCGTGAGATCATGACCTGAGCCGAAGCCAGATGCTCAACTGACTGAACCACCCAGGCACCCCTGCAGGGAACTTTAATACTCCACTTACAACAATGGATAGGTCAACCAGACAAAAAAATCACTAAAGAAACAATGGACCTGAATGGCACATTGGAGCAGATGGAATTAATAGATATATTTAGAACTCTGCATCCTGACGCTAGGGAATTCACTTTCTTCTCAAGTGCACATGGCACATTCTCCAAGATTGATCACATGCTGGTTCTTTTTGTTCCTCATATGCATGCAATTCATTCTGGAGTACCTTTCTGTCATCCGAATTCCGGTTCTGCCACCAGAACTTCCCATCAGAACTTCCCTGTCCAAAGGGCACAAAGCGCACAATCAGATACCCTATGGAGTGGTCGTTCTTTAGAACAGTTAGGTAAATTCATAGAGAATGAACTCCAAAGCCTGAGTTACTCCTTTATAACATTAGGTAGTTCTTCAGACTTTCTGTTAACAACACACTTATTGTTGCTAAAAAGATTGCAAGAGAAAATATATGTGTGTCTAGCATAATACCTGACAATATAAAAAAACACAAGCTAAATGGAGACTATTATTATTCTTCATTAATAAAGACACTGTGAATTGTACTTTTTGCCCTAATACTAGAATATCAGAATAAAAACTAAGTAGTTTCCTCTCCAAAGTCTTTTATTTTATGGTATCTTCCATGACATACAATGTCATATAAGTGACTAGACTGGGTTAATTAAGAAGTAAGAAGTCATTAAAGGCACTGGCGGACAAAATTCTTTCCGTTCACTAAAATAAAACAACTATTTTTGCTTCTAATTGCTTTTCTGTAGTTTTCCTTTTAATTTCAAACTAATTCTCAGATCTGAATCTATAGACTGAAGCTTCTGGCAAGCATCATCCTCACTTTTTGAGGTCTCCAAATCTCCTTCAGTTCTACATCTCAGGGACCACTGTTGGTAGGCTAATGTGTCTGTCTGAGCAGTCGCCAAAACTAATCTTTGACATAAAAACTGGCCCATTGCCTTTGAGAACTGATGACCAATCTATGAGCAATGGCACCATGAGCTCTTAAACCATGCACCCGTTCTCCTTAAGTATCTGTACAGGAACTAATGCTACTCATCTTTCTGCAAACAAAGGGCTCAGATCATCTTTATTTTTTTTAATTTCCGCTTTCTTTCATTTATTGTTTTTTTTCTTTTTTTTTTTTTAGAATATAACACTATTTTTTTAACATATGCAATTATTTTCCATCATTTACAATACAGTAGTTACAATGACACTCCAAATGGATAAGCAAAGTAGAAAATCAGAACCCCAACTTCTATTTCATGTAATTAGACTTATACAGAAATTAGAAGGTTAAGTACCAACTAGTTAATCACCTAATTTCACAGCTATCTGAAGTGGCAATCATTATATAGCAGCTTATCTATGATACATTCAAGATAAATGATACAATTTATTACTTGCCCATAAGTTAAAACACAGCCTGCTTAATACCTTTCCTTAAATTCCACCTCCATACTACAATATACTTGAGGTCCATGCAAACAAGTAGCTACCTTTTAGGTAGGAAATAGATGATTAAGTCTTTGGT
>NC_043711.1:38508313-38522723 GCF_006229205.1 Suricata suricatta
TCTCTCTCTCTCTCTCTCTCTCTCTCTCTCTCTCTCTCTCTCTCTCAAAAATAAACAAACATTAAAAAAAATTTTTTAAAAGAGGTAATCCATTCAACAGCCTTCAACATCAAAGTGTAGAAAGAGGTATACAATGAAAAATCTACCTGCAAACCCAGGTAATCAGGGTTTCTCATGTCTTACCATTCCAAAGATTTTTATTTATAAGCAGCCAAGGTATGCATTTTTTCTTCCCCCTTTTTACACAAACAGTAGCATATTATACCTGCTTTAGTATACTTTTCATTTAAATATATATATATATTTATTTGAGAGAGACAGGGACAGCACAAGCAGGAAAGGGGCAGAAAGGGAGGAAGAGAGAATCCGAAGCAGGCTCCATGCTGCCAGCCCAGAGCTCAATGCAGGACTCAGACTCATAGGACCATGAGATCATGACCTGAGCCAAAACCAGGAGTCAGATGCTTAACTGATTGAGCCATCCAGGCATCCCTTGTTTAAGTATATTTTTAATATTTTTCTATATGAACACATAGTGAGCTTCCTTATGCTTTCTTACAATTGCATATTCATTTATGGAAAGAATATACTATGATTTATTTCATCAATGTCCTATGATGGACATGTAGACGAAGTCTAATCTTTAGTTATCGCAATGGCACGAATGATCCAACAAAGATCAGTTTATGTGTATTTGAGTGTAATTACAGGATAAACTGTAGTAGTGCACCTTCTGGGTCACAGGACAGAGTTACAGGTCACAAATTTTTACACATACCACAGCCCTCCAGAGGGATGTACAAGTTTACACACTTCACAATGTGTCAGTGCTCCTTTCCCAGCAATTCATCAACTAAATATATGAACTTTTCAAACTTTTGCCAATTTAGAGGTGGAGAATTATATCACAGTGTACTTTCATTTACATTTTTATTATGAGTAACACCTAGAATCTTTTCTAGTGTTTTAGTGCCATTTTTATTTCCTTGACTCTAACTTGTATATTTCTAAACTTTGGCCTCTTTTTAAATTGGCTTGTCTTTGCATGATTTCTGAGTCTCCTTTAAATATTGATGATATCAGCCCTTTGTTGACAATGTATGTTAAAAATACTCTTCAGTGCATACATATATATTTTTTACATTGCTTATTGCATTTGGGGGAGAAAGGGACAAGTAGAAGATTATTTATATTTCTTTTAATTTTTATGTAGTTTATCACCCTACTACCTCATGGCTTTGGGATTTCAAGTTCATGTTATGAAAGACATCCCATCCCATTACATTCTCCCATGGTTTTCTTCTAATAATTTTATGGTTTCATTTGTTTCCTCATTTAAAACTTTGATCTATTGGTATTTTTCATACTGTATGAAGTATAAACCCACATCTTTTCCCCTAGATGTCTAATCAATTATTAAATGGGCCAGCTTACCCTAGTGGGTTAAGAAGTTACTTTTCTGAAATATTAACCCATAGTTAAATTAATTAAATGCAGTGCTTCTATACTTTAAATTCTACTCCACTGATACTTCAGCTTATGTGCCCATATCATTTTCTTTTCATTATAAAATATTATTGTGTATTCTAATGTCTGGCAATACTAATCTTTTAAATATAAACTTTATGTAGCTTTGTCTATTTCCGAAAAATGAATATCTGTGGGCATTTTATTGAGGATCTCATTTATGAAATAATGGAGAAGGCTGAAATCTTAATTACACTCTCTTTCTACTCAAGAATATGGTATGCCTTTCAATTTGTTTATGTTTTCTTCATAAAGATCTCATGCACTTCTTGTTATTTCCTTGGTATTTTACCTTTTGTGTTGGCATAAGAAGTAGAGTCATTTTTTCATAGTATATTTTCTAACTGGTTTATTCAATATGTGAAAATTATTGACTATGTATATATTTTAATTCTGCTAACTGCATTGTTGTTTCTAGTAGTTGAATCTGTTACAGTTTTCACATATACAATCATACTATCTGGAAATAAAAATATTCTACCTCTTTCTAAAACATTTTTATATTTCTATTTTGTTCTTGCTATTATTATATTACCAAGCACCTATCACGCAATATGAACTAAGTATAGCACATAGCCATGAAAGTATCTCACACCAACTGATGCGGACTTCAGTGAGAAAGCTTCTATTGTTTTCTTGTTAAGCATCATGTTGGCTTATAGGATGGATTCTTCCTTAAAATTTATTTCATTAACTTAAAAAAGAAATTATATAAGCTTACTGATTGTATTTACTCTGAATAGAAGTTGAATTTAATCAAATGTCTTTCCAGCATGGAAAATCATGATTTTTCTCTTTAGATCACGATCAATGTGGTTCAATATAATTAAACCTTTTAAGAGTAACTATTTGTTTATGATTACTAATTATTTAGAAGTAGGTCTTGGTATCAAACTTACTGATCCATAGTACTATAGTACTTTTTTTTCTTCTCAACTATCTGCATCAGATTTTGCTAAAAGTTTTATATTCTCTATTTAAAAACATAATGAAATTTTCAATCATTATTTCTCTATGCTCAATATCAATTTAAATAGTATTATAATTTCACATTTTTAACAGTTTGGTAGAAGTGCCCTGTAAAATTATCCTGGTGCTTTTTCATGGCTATCACCTTGACATTTTTCTCTATTTCTTCTATGAAAACAGCTCTGATTTTATTGTATAATTTTCTGTGGGTACTTGTGGCAAATCACTTTTGATGGCTATCACCTCGACATTTTTCTCTATTTCCTCTATGAAAATAGCTCTGATTTTATTGTATAATTTTCTGTGGGTACTTGTGGCAAATCACTTTTCCTATGAAAATTTTCATTTTTATTGTGTTCAATTGCTACATACAGTCAAAACAACTTGAAAATAGATTTTTCATGGGCCACCATTTCCATTAGTTTTCTGAACCATACTGGAGCCAGATGGCTTTGTTGTTGTCACCTAGTTCACCCCCTAAACTCAATGTTGCAAACAAGAACATTATTTTTTGCCTTTAAGGATGAACAAAATAACAGGAGCCCAAAATGTGTCAATTTGGCATGTGAATTATTTTGAGCTGAAGATGAATAAAGCCCAACAGATTCATGAAGAGCTGTTTACCTTCTCCTCACTACCTAAAATAATTTAGAGGACCTGTACCAGAACAAGCTAATACCAAAGACAACTTTTTGTCAGAAAGACTTACATGCACAGAATGACAAATACTTGTTTACCGAACATTTGGTCTTTTCATCTTCCTGTGAATCCTCTTCCTCCCCTTTGAAGTCCCTACCATCTTAGCTCTGGATAACGTATAAACCTAAACTCTCTGATTGTCTTTGGGTCTCACTTCTTTGTGGTTCCATATATATAAAATCTATTTTTCTTCCGTTAATTTGTCTTACATCAGTTTTAATTATTAGGCCAGCCAAAGAACCAAAAAGGGAAGAAAATAAAAGTTTTCCTCCCCTGCATTTTGCAATCCAGAACGGGGGCCTCCACAGCCCAGGCACTGATTGCTTTGTAGCTGCTGCAGCGGAAAGATCTGGTACTTCTAATAGGACTGGCAGAAGGTAAGCATTCTTACCACATCAGCCTCCTGGACCTCTGCAGGGTCTGGTGGAACCAAGAGTGTTGAGAGTTACTGTCTTCTTCAAAATTCCAATTAGGAGAAAATATTTGCATGAACTAGTTCCTTGGGTATAGCATCTCTCACTGATATTTGAATGCCATTGTTTTCTATTGATTCCTGTCTTCCCAGAGATACTCTATTTTCTTTTGTCTCTGTCTGCTCTGTCTTTTGTCATACAGAGGAAAAACCATAGGGTGAAACACAGGCATATGCCCTGTAAGTCTGCTGTTCAAACCAGTTGAGTTCAAAGTTCTCACCAGACTAGTATCAATTTATACAAACTTTGCTGTGGGGCCTCTAAGTAAAAATTTAATGAGGTTGTCCTGTGACCTTGATCTGTGTTCTGAGAGCGTGGCTTTGTAAGAATATTCTCCATGGTCTCTTCTGTCCAGAAGATGTACTCATGGGACTCACCATGGTGGCCCACTGAATAGACTGTGGTTCTGAGACACAAAGTCACAAGCAGCACTTTCTTTGGCTGCATCAACTCTCAGCGGAGTTCATCATAAAGGATTTTGGTCCTTAAGGGGCCTTTGTCATCCCAACCTTTTTATCCTTTGTTAATGCTGCCAAAGTCCCATAAGGTGCACTTGCCTGGTATCACAGATTAGCTGTCTATGACTGGAAGCATCTCACATTCCTGTGGGAAACTGAACACACTATTTTCATCACAAGCTTACTGCCTGTGATCATGTAGGCCTTTGTTTTCTTAGGGTAACTCTGGGAGTGAACTTCCTGGATCTCATTAGGGCTTTATCTTTTGCATTTTCTTGCTGCACACCTCTTACATACAAGGTTAAGCCATAAAAAGGCTAAGTGGTTTGTGTTGTTATTGAGATTAAAATCCTACTTGTCAATGGCCAGATGAAGGATCTTTTGAACTGAAAAATAAAAAAAACCAAAAACCTTTTTTATCTGAAAAAGTCTTAAAGAGCTCTTATCCTAATTGTCTTATTGGTATCTGGAAAAACCAAATTCAAAAGACCAAACAAAAAAGTATAATGACTAGTCTTAGGGACTGCCTGAACAATATGCAAGGACAGAAATTAGAACAAAAATTCAAGTTTACACCTGACATAAATTTCCCTTCTGAAAACCCAGCCTTGTTTCCTCAGCAAATTTTGTTAGGTCCCCAAACTCCTCCACCTTCCCCAGAAAGTCCCTTACATATCCAACTGCCTGTTTAGCCCCCCTTTAGCTGCAAGATTTTAAAAGAGTGCTCCGGGCTGTTCTCTAGGCTTACTGGTACAGGTCCCAACTCCTCCTACTGGCCAGAGATCTATAATCAGTCTCTCCCAGCATCAGACCTTCCTATACAACATCATGTGTAGAGGTCCAGGGACCTCCCCACCACTAAGAATTCATGTCCCTGGGAAACAACAGATCTTTTAAATTATGAAGCCCTTTTACTTCTACTTTCAGAAGATTCTACCAAGTTTAGAGAGGATTTAGGAAGATTAGTGGTCATTCACAATTCAATTCACAGGGACCTGGATTGGCCACCTATGGGTGTTGTTCCTACCCACAATTATACTGTAGTTATACTATAGTGATTCCCTTGGGAAAAAGCCATCTCACAGAAGAAATGGACAGCTAGAATTTTTCCCATGCACTCCTACAAATGACCAGAAAATGCATAAAGTGGAGGCCAATGTTCAGGGGCTAATAGAAGTAATAGTAGTGGGACAGTTAAGCATCCAACGCTTAATTTTGGCTCCAGTCATGATTTCACAATTTGTAAGATCAAGCTCCATGCTCAGGCTCTGAGCTGACAGAGGAGTCTGCTTGGGATTCTCTCCCACCCTCTTTCTCTCTGCACCTCCCCAAATTGCACATGCACGCTCTCTGGTGCGCACTCTCTCTCAAAATACGAAAATAAAAAAAAATTAAAAAAGAAGCAAAAGTACAAGATTTCCCTAAGGTGCATTGGACTAAATTTGAATTGTGCACTCAGAAATATGAACATTCAAACACCTTTGTTGAACACTTTACACAGACCTTTCAAAGACGAACTGCATCAAACTATGAAGCTCTAGAAATATTTTACTTATCTATTAGAAGGAAATATTCTCTCTGATATAAAAAAGCATATTTAAAATGTTGCAGTTGGGTGGACTAGTCAACCTCTAAGCATTAAAACAGAAGAAGCTACCAAATTTTTTGAGGATAGCTTGCTGAATGCCAAAGAATTAAAAAACGCGGGGGGAGGGTAAAATCAACAATTCTTGATTTGCATCTTCTCTTTGCAAATCTGTTTCTTTACAGAAACAAAAGCATAATACTGAGGGTGACTTCCTCTCAGATTTTTTATTTGCTTTCAAACATTTGAAGATATCATAAAAAATTAAGACATTGGAAGTACAATTTCCTGTACCTTAAAAAAAGAATGATTTAAACAGTAATTACCCTAAATTTCTGATAATTAACATATTCCAAAACTCATAGGAGAAAAGTTACATTCTTTATCTTGAAGACTTAAGTCTTACCATGCCTTTGAAATATAAACACCCCAGGAGATAACTAAATCACTGTCAACAATGATCTGAAACTGAATTTTGAAAAATAGGAAAAAGAGGGTTTTTAAAATACAAACTGCTAAAAAAAAATAAAATAAGATACGAACTGCTATAACAGCTCCCTTGGTCAAACTCTGTTCCAGAGTCTCCATAAAATTACTTGTCAAAGGCAAATACAAATCTTTAAAGTCATCTCCATAAACACTAAAAAGCTGTAGCCATCTATGCAAGTACATTTAACTTATTCCAACTGCCAGAGGGGGGGGAAATGGTTTGGATACAACTATTCTTTTACAGACTAGTTAGTTTTGTGTTATTGCACCTGACTCATGGCCAAATTTTTAGAATAAAAGCTATCAGGTCTCTGTTTGCTTATATGTTTGTATGTATGTTTATATACGTCTATGTATGTACATTGTAGATGTGTGATATATTTCTATTTCTGGATAGCAATGCCAAAATAATTTGTAAAGATCTCTATTTAATTGGTTTAACATAAGCACTTATATATGAATTAAGTATTCTTAAAACTCTTGGAAATATAATAGAAATTAACCCAAATGCCTTTCAAATTCACATAACCTGAAAAAATAAGAATAAGTAAATAAGAACTACTTTAAGTTTGTTGATTAAATTAAGACAACCATACCTTTGAGTTATCAGCATTAAGTATAATACCTCTTTATGACTGAAAGTCATATACGTTTAATGTTATCTGTTTCAAAACTTGTCAGCAAGAAAAATAAGATGATAACTAGTAGATTTAATGTCTCAAACTTGTTATGAGTAATCTAAGTATGATCGTTAAGAACAAGTGAAGTAAATAAATATAACTGGGATAAAAAAGTTTAGATAAATTTTGCCACAATAATTATGTTTTATTATATACCTACCTAGCAATGTTCTAAATTTCTTTGGTAACTTATACCTTCAGAATTTTGCTAAGTTAAAATAATGATGGAAATTTTCTGAATATCTATATCATTTCTCAAGTAAAATATAGAAATATTAATTACTGAATATGGGCTTATCCACTTTTAGTTTCTTATTACCAAAAAAAACACCCTATACTTTGGGATTGTGTATGTTTCTAGAGGTTATGAAAGGTATTCAGAAATTCGCCAATCTAATGCTATTAGATTCTAGTGCTTTTAACTGTCTTTGAGAGTTTGTTTTCTGCTGCAAACTAACAAGATTCTGATTTCTTCTAGTTAATCCAACTTAGCTACAACTCCACAAACCAACAGTTCCAATTTTCTTCCACCCTCCTGATTTGAAGACATGAAAACTAAAACTGCCATTTTCCTCAAACCCATACAAACTAAAGGGGGACAACTTAACATGAACTTTAGAGAAATCACCATAACTGCTCACGTATAGACCACCTTCAAGCTTGTTGCTGTGTAGACCACTCAGAAAGATCACCAGAGACATTCAAACTGCAAACAAGGAAAACCTATCAGATTGCCAGTGCCTGCCTACTTTACCTGAAGATGCCTCAGGCCTCATCAACCGTCTGTCTTTAGAATTCAGAATCTAGAATTACAGTATGCTACAATTTTGTTTTCATATAAATTCCTCTTCTTAAATACCTGACTGCTTGTGCAATGTCAGCATAATTTTAGGACCACATCCTGAGATCACTATCGTGAAATATGTTTAAGTGAACTGACTTAATGTCAGGAATAAGAGACTGGTTTAATAAGATGGAACAATCTACTAACTCACATTCTGGATTATGAAGCCTCTTGGAAAGTTTCAAAGGCAAGAAAGAGGGGGAACAGAATACATGACCCCAAAATATGCTACTGGGACATGTGGATTATATCAGGTTGAAGATACTCAAGGCCCATTGATATTACACTCACTCCACTGCCTAAAACAATTTAGATGAAGGGCCCATACTAGGAGAAAATAATACCAAAGATAACTTTTTATCAGAAAAACTTATCTGCATGTCATGGCAAATATTTTGCTTACCAAAAATACGTTCTTCTCATCTTTTTGTAAACTGTCTTCCTTTCCTTTGAAGCCCTAACCTCATGTTTTTAGCTCTGGGTGGCATATAAACCCCAATTTCCTATCTTTGCAGTCCACGTCTTTGGGGTTTTCATGTATATGACATTTTCCTCCTACTTTTCTTATAGCAATTTAATTATTAGACCAGTCCAAGTGCCTAGAAAGGAAGAAGGAAAAAGTTTTCCTCTCCTACACATTTCACATCATATTATAAACCTTTAAGAACTCTGATGACTTATGGGCGGGGCCAAAACTAGGCTCTTTCTCCTCTGCTTTTCTCTGGTTCCTCTCACATGATCTCTGCATGAACTCAGTTGTTTTCAAAAGCCCTTGCAAATACTTTGGATTTCTTTCCAGATTTGACCCAAAAATATGGAATTTGTATCTTGTTTTATGATTTTCTTGATGTTTTTGGGTAGGTCCCAGAATGACAAGGTAGGACTGAATTAAGGTCATTTTTCCTATCAAATGGCCACTTTTTTCTTTCATTTTTTTTCTAAATATTTTGTAGTGTGTTAATCATTTGGGGTTATTCTTAAACTTGAAAATAATCATAATTTTATCTTAGAAAAATTTTAAATATCTAAAAAAGAAACTAAAATAATGAGAATGAAACTCCATTTTTATTTTTTAAATTTTTTAAACATTTATTTATCTTAAAGAGAGACAAAGTGCAAGCATGGGAGGGTCAGAGAGAGACAGAGACAGAATCCTGAGCAGGCTCCAGGCTCTGAGCTGTCAGCACAGAGCCTGATGTGGGGCTTGAACTCAAGAACTGCAAGATTATGACCTAAGCTATAGTTGGATGCTTAACTGACTGAGCCACCCAGGTGCTCCTGAAACTCCATTTTCAAAGAGACCATATCTAATAAAATGCTTCTTACCTTCTCAAGTTCAGATCTCTATATATACATAGAAAGGGTGCCACCAACTTAAGTTGAACATCAAGGGCACAGTTTATAAGAAAATTAGTCTGGTTGATTAAATACAATCTTTAACTTCTAATAATATTATCCATTTTCATACACTGCCCACATGTGTCGTGTCCCGCCCCAGCCAGCAGGGTGGAAAATCCTCGTGGGTTCTTTTCCTGAGAGAGGGAGAGAAAGGGCAGGAAGGGGGACACACAGAGAGTAAAGACACAACTCATGGTTTCCGATCAGGCAAGAAAGAGAGCTTTATTCAGAAAACTGTCTCTTATAAAGGTTTCAAGGCGGGAAAACAAGGCAGCTGACCTAGGTCGGTTGCTAGGAAACAGGGTTAAGGGATTTTGGCTAGGGTAAAGAAGGAAATAAACTAAAGTTTTTAGCACAGCACTGAAGGGCCAATACCACCTTGCCTGTAGGCAATTGATCTTTGTTCTTTCTGGCTTCTCCTCTGACAGGGAGTGGCGCTCCCCTGCCTATTTTTGCAACTCCCCTCAGGGAGTGACACATCCGGCTAGAAAATGGCCAAGCAGCTGAAATCTTTGCCGCTCCCCACACACATGCTCTCCCCACTCTCAAAAAAATTGGTGCGTCCCTAGCACTGATCATTCTCAAAGACACAGCAAAATAATCATCTACATTCTCCATTCCCTAGGTAAATCCTCAAGTACTAAAATCCAATCTCTGGTCATAGAATATAAGCTGGGCTTAGAGAGATAGAAAAGAAGTTGCTCAGAAAAGGAATTAATTTCCCTAATAAATGGGGATGTGTTAATGCATCTTATAAGGTGGCATCAAGATATAAAAGCTTCTTGACCCATAAAAGAGAGTAGAAGCAAGCTGGTAGGAACAAATGAATTAATCATTTTGCACAAAAGTCTATCAATCTCTATCCACCCCATGTGTTTACTGTATAACACAAACTTACTGATTAATGAACCAGAATTTTGTGGTCCCTCTCACTCTCTTATGGGGATAGAGGGAGGTCCAATATTTCCCAAGGAATCAAGAGGTACATAATGTCCTGCACTTTGACAGTTATTTCATAAAGTTGTAAAAATGGTTTCCTAGCTCTCCCACAGGTCACTAGGTTATCCTATTTGAAAGAGACATAAAACCACTACTTAATACTTGTTCTATTAATAGGAATAAAATCCTAGCAAGTAGAAATAAATCTTCAAATTGGCACTGCTGGTATTGTTTTAACCCAATAATGCAAAACTGCCAAGCCAGAAACCAGGGAAATTGGAAGTAATTAAACATAGTAAATAATGAAAATATTTTTCCTTACAAAAGAATTTACTACAAGCATTCCTCCACAGATCCTACTTTTCTAATAATATTGAATTGTTCTGAATAATATAAAACTTTTCAGGACCTAACATACACATGAAATTCTAAATGTTGTATCAATTACCAATTGTCAAAGAAAACTACTACTTTATCTTTGAGATTCCACGTGATTTTGAAACAACTGCAGTCAATTGTGAACTGTCTATACTTTTCTTCTTTACAAAGAAACTTTTCCTCTAGTCTCTGTCTTTTTAATAGTAGTAACATATTCCCAGTTTTTGAGGCTGAAAACTACATAGCCATCTTCTATTTTCTCACTTTTTCCAATTAGTTGTCAAGTCCTGATGATTCTTCCTTCATCTCAGCAGTCTATTTCTGGTGCCATAAACCATGTAATATTTCTTCAGCACTTTAGAATTCTAGCCTGAAAATTCTAGGTATTGCCTATTTCACTTTCCTGTTCAGACATCTTCGGTGGCTATTTTCTATTGGTCAAATTGAGATTTTCCCAACTCTTCATGACTGTCCTACTTCTATTGGCTGGTGTTTTTTTGTTTTTTATTTTTCACCACATTCTCTTATCTTTGCTACTGTATCCTGTTTCGGACATTATATGATTTTCCAGGATTCCCCAGTAAAGGGAGTTTTATAAACTTACAGCAAGGGTTATTTTGCCCTGAAACTTAAAAATGCTTCTTACATATTTACCTGTGTCTAGGATGATTACAGGAAAGAACATGGGAAAGGAAAAGCATCAAACTTTGTTTTTAAACATTTCCTAAGTTACGAGTATTAAGACATGACAAAAGTGTGTTGACATAGGGGCGCCTGAGTAGCTCAGTCAGTTAAGCATCTGACTTTTGGTTTGGGCTCAGGTCATGATATCATGTTTTTTGAGTTCAAGCCCCGTGTCTGGCTCTGAGCTGACAGTATGGAACCTGTTTGGAATTCTCTTCCCTCTCTATGCCTCTCCCCTGCTTTCTCTTTCCCTTAAAATAAATAAACTTTAAACAAGATATTCTATCTTGCAAGTCTGTCATTCAAAATTCCCGGACAAACAAAAACTAAAGGAGTTTGTGACAACTAAACCAGCTGTACAAGAAATCATAAGGGGGACTCTAGGAATAGAGAAAACAAATAAACAAACAAACAACAACAAACCAAAAGCAGCAAAGCCTAGCAAGTACCAGAGAGAATCACCAGAAACACCAACTCTATAGGTAACACACTGACACTAAATTCATATATTTCAATAATCAATCTAAATGTATACAGACTAAGTGCTCCAATGAAAAAAACATAGAGTATCAGAATGGATAAAAATACAATACCCATCTATATGCTGCCTACAAGAGACTAATTTTAGACCTAAAGATACCTGTAGATTCAAAGTAAGAGGATGGAGAATCACCTATCATGTTAATGGAAGTCAAAAGAAATTAGAGTAGCCATACTTATATCAGTAAAACTAGATTTTAAAACAAATACTGTAACAAGAGACAAAAAAGAACATTATGTCATGAAAGGGGTCTATCCATCAAGAAGATCTAACAATTGTAAATATTTGTGCCTCTAATGTGAGAGAACCCAAATATATAAATCAATTGATCACAAACATAAATAAACACATTGATAATGATACAATAATAGTAAAGAATGTTAACCGTCCCCTCCCCCCCTTACATCAATGGTCAGATCACCTAAGCACAAAATCAATAAGGAAAGAATGACTTTGAATGACACACTGGGCCAGATGGACGTAACAGATATAGGCAGAACATTTCATCCTAAAACAGCAAAATTCAAACTCTTTTCAAGTACCCATAGAACATTCTCCAGGATAGATCACACACTGGAGTATGAATCAGCACTGAACAGGTACCAAAAAAATGAGATCATACTATGCATATTTTCAAAACAGAAAGCTATGAAACTCGAAATCAACCATAAGAAAAAAATTTGGAAAACCCTAAAAAATATGGAGGTTAAAGAACATCCTACTAAAGACTGAATGGGTTAACCAGAAAATTAAAGAAGAAATTTAAAAATACATGAAAGGAAATGAAAATGGAAACCTGACACCCCAAACCCTTTGGGATGCAGCAAAGGCAGTCCTAAGAGGAAAGTATTTTGCAATTCAGGCCTATCTTCGAGAAACAAGAAGAATCCCAAATACAAAACCTAACCTTATACCAAAAGGAGCTAGAAAAAGGACAGCAAATAAAATGTTAAGACACCAGAAGGGAAATAATAAAGATTAGAGCAGAAATAAATGATACAGAAACAACAACACAGTAAAACAGACAATAAAACTAATAGCTGGTTCTTTAAAAGAATTAACAAAAGTAATAAACCCCTATCCAGGCTCATCACAGAGAAAAAAGAAAGGGCCCACATAGATAAAATCACAAATGAAAAGGGAGAGATCATAACCAACACTTCAGAAATACAGACAACTATAAGCGAATACTATGAAAAAAATATATGCCAATAAATTGAGCAATCTGGAAGAAATGGATAAATTCCTAGAAACTCACAAACTACCAAAACTGCAACAGGAATAAATAGAAAATTTGAACAGATCCACAACCAGCAAAGAAATTGAATCAGTATCAAAAATATCCCAACAAACAAGAAACCTGGGCCAGATGGCTTCCCAGGGGAATTATAACAGACATTAAAGTAGAATTCATACTTATCCTTCTCAAACTATTCCAAAAAAATAGAAATACAAGTAAAACCTTCAAAATCATTCAATGAAGACAACATTACCTTGATTTTAAAACCAGACAAAGACACCACTAAAAAGGAGAATTACAGGTCAATATCCCTAATGAACATGGGTGTAAAACTTCTCAAGAAAATATTAACAAATCTAATCCAACAGTACATTAAAAGAATTATTCATCATGATCAAGTGCGATTTATTCCTGAACTGCAGAGCTGGTTCAGTATTTGCAAATCAATCACCATGATACACCATATTAATAAAAGAAAGGATAAGAACCATATGATCCTCTCAATAGATTCAGATAAAGCTTTTGACAAGATACAGCATCCATTCTTGATAAAAACTCTCCAAAAAGTAGGGATAGATGGAATATACCTCAACATCATAAAGGCTATATATGAAAGACCCATAGCTAATATCCTCAGTGGGGCAAAACTGAGCTCCTTTTCCTTGTGGTCAGGAGGACAAGGATGACCACTCTTACCATTACTACTTAACATAATACTAGAAGTCTTAGGCACAGCAGTCAGACAACAAAAAGAAAGAAAGTGCATCCAAATTTGCAAGGAAGAAGTCAAAATTTCACTATTTACAGATGACATGATACTGTATGTAGAAAATCCAAAAGACTCCAGCAAAAAACTGCTAGAACTAATACACGAATTCAGCAACGACAGAGGACATAAAATCAATATGCAGAATATATAGTTCATCTCTATACACCAATAACAAAGCAGCAGAAAAAGTAACCAAGGAACTTATTCCACTTGCAATTGGACCAAAAATAGTAAGATATCAATGAATAAACCTAATTAAGGAGGTACAAGATCTGTATTTTGGAAACTATAGAACACTTATGAAAGAAATTGAAAAGGACAAACATTGGAAGAACAAACATTGTTAAAATATCTATACTACCCAAAGAAATCTAGACATTTAGTGCAAACCCTATCAAAATACCACCATCATTCTTTGCGGAACTAGAACAAACAATCCTAAAATTTGCATGGCATCACAAAAGACCCTGAGTAGCCAAGCAATCCTGAAAAAGCAAAACAAAACTGGAGGCATCATGATTCTTGTTTTCAAGCTATATTACAAAGCTGGAGTCATCAAGGCAGTATGGTACTGGTACCAACACAGACACATAGATCAATGGAACAGAATAGAAACTCCAAAAATGGAACCTCAACTATATGGTCAACTCATCTTTGACAAATCAGGAAAGAATATCCAGTGGAAAAAAGAGACTCTCTTCAACAAATAGTGTTAGGTAAACTGGACGATGAAAGGC
>NC_043711.1:38522823-38532914 GCF_006229205.1 Suricata suricatta
AAAAAAAAAAAAAAAAAAAAAAAAAAAAGGAAACATGAACTATTGGGACTTCATCAAGATAAAACTATCAACAAAACTAAAAGGCAACCTATAGAATGGGAGAAGAGATTTGCAAATGACATATCTGATAAAGGGTTAGTATCTAAAATCTATAAAGAACTTATCAAACTCAACACCCAAAAAACAAATAGCCCAGTTAAGAAATGGGCAGATGACAGGAATAGACACTTTTTCAAAGAAGACATCCAGATGGCTAACAAACACATGAAAAGATACTCAACACCACTCATTATGAGGGACATACAAATCAAAAGCACGATGAGATACCACTTCACACCTATCACAACAGCAGAAGAAAGAACAGCAGAAGAAAGCTAAAGTTAACAGCAGGAAAAAAAACAAGGCAACCATGTGGAGAAAGGGGACTCTCTAGCACTGTTATTGGGAATGCAAACTGTAACAGCTACTCTGGAGAACATACGGAGGTTTCTAAAATAACTAAAAATAGAAATACTTTATGATTTAATAGTCGCACTGTTAGGTATTTACTCAAAGGATACAAAAATACAGATGTGAAGGGTCACATGCACTCCAATGTTTATACCAGCATCATCAACAATGGCCAAACTATGGAGAGAGTCCAAACGTCCACTGACTGATGAATGAATAAAGAAGATGTGGTATATGTATACAACGGAATATTGCTGAGCCATCAAAAAAGTGAGATCTTGCTGTTTGCAATGATGTGGATGGAGCTAGAATATATTATGCTAAGCAAAATAAGTCAATCAGAGAAGGACAAATACCTTATGATTTCAATCATATGTGGAATATGTGGACCAGATGAACATATGGGAAGTGGGGGAAGAGAAGAGAAGGAAACAAACCACAAGAGCTTCTTAATGACAGAGAACAAACTATGCATTGACTGAAGGAGGTGGGTGTGGGAGCAGGTTAGATGGGTAATGGGTACTGAGCACTGGGTGTTGTATGTAAGTGATGAATCACTGAATTCTTTTCCTGAAACTTACATTGCACTGTATGATAACTAACTAAAGTTCAAATTTTAAAAATATAAAAAAGAAGGGAAAAATTGGATACAATTTTACAATGAAAAAGATACCCATTTTTTAGTTTCATTTTTCCTCCAAAAGCAATTCCTTTTATAAATGAGAAAACAAGGCCCAAGTAGGTTAAGAAACTTCCCACCATTGGATCACACAAGATAAATTTGAGTTTATGACTATCTGTCTTGTTTAATTATATGTCCCATCTGCTTATCCTATCAATGAGAGGTTCCTCTTCTGTTCACTGTGCTTGTGCTTATGTTACCCACTAAACAAAATACTCACAACAGATCTTTAACACGAGGAGAGTTAAAAGACTTGTCAAGCAGTAGCTGAAGAGGTAAGTTCTCTAATTTTTTTTAATTTTTTTTAATGTTTTATTTATTTTTGATACAGAGAGAGACAGAACATGAGAGGGAGAGGGGCATAGAGAGAAGGAGACACAGAACGGAAGCAGGCTCCAGGCTCTGAGCTAGCTGTCAGCACAGAGCCCGAAACAGGGCTCAAACCCACGAACGTGAGATCTGACCTGAGCCGAAGTCGGAGGCTTAACCAACCAACTGAGCCACCCAGGCACCCCAGTTCTCTAATTTTCAACTGATGACTCTTTTCCCCCAGGTGGAGACCACCTTCAAGTTTTGTGAACCCAGTGAGAACCAGTCACAATACTTGCAACATTGTTCATTTAAGAGGAATAAAGGATGTCCATCTGAAATCTATGACACCTCTGGCTCTGTTACAACTTTGGATTGCATTTCAAAGAGAAATACAGCAAAAGGCAGAGGATTCCATCAAAAGATACATTTATCCTGATTGGGTATAACAATGTATACCATCACCACAAAAATTTTGTTAATTTTGACTTAAATTATCAAGACAATTCTATTTACTTCTCTCCTACTTTTGCCTATGTTGACATCTGAGAAAAAAGTTAGGATGAGTCTTCCATTAATAGTTTGCAATAGTTAACTTACATTATGCAACAGAAGTTAATGCTTCATAGGGTGAGCCCTTATCATCATTCATTGTAGTTTTTCAGTTGTTGAGGGGAAAATGGGGTTTCAAAAAATAAAAAAGATTTAGTGGAGTGTGACACTGATTCAATTACTAATGCAGTACAATGTAAACCATATAAAACATTTAAAGTCTAAGTCACTCCAAGCAAGATCAAATAAAATACATCCTGAGAATGTGAGCAAACTCCTTAATTATTAAGAATTCAGCCTTAAATGAAAAAGGAGGAATTCAGTAAAATGAAAAATTATGTAATCACCCAACATGCAGTCATGGTACTTTCTATTTCCTGTAAGCAATTTTGGAGACGAAAGAAAATAAAGCATATGAATTAGGAGTCTGGATTTCCTAGCTCCTCATGTTGGATACAATGAAAGAATAATTTGTCCTTTGTCAGTATATGTAATGGGCTGTGACTTTAAATCCCCTGTGGGGAATAACTATGTTTTATTGTTTATCTGCGGTGTGAAGACTCCCTCTGAAGACTTTATGCAACATGTCATTCAAGCAGATGAAAAATACACTCTGTAAAAGTGCTATCTGCACCTTCTTTGTAAAAAAAAATATGTTTTGGTAAAAGAAAAAAACACTAATATTTGCCCTGGTTTTGGCCCTAACAAGAACTGAATGTGTAAGCAAATTATCAGCTAGTCATAAACTTCCCTCAATGCAAATAAAAGTACAGGAATTATTATCTAAAGAAATGTCACTACCTCATACAAAATTTTTGAAATTCTATTTATATTTACACAAATGGATCAATGATTTTAGAATTCATATAGGAAAAGAGTAACAGTGATATAGCCTGACTCTGGAAATGTACCCACTGACTACTGTTCTGGAAAATGAAGACTGATGTTGCTGTTTATGATGCATCATGATGTTATAGCGGCTTGATGGATCCAGCCAATCATATTAGGAACTGAAGACACTGTATTGGGCAACAAAGACAATGTTATCATTTCTATGTATATAAGTTGTTAGCTACCCTTTCAACTATTAATGAAATGGACTTGAAGAATAATTTCAGATACACAGAAATCCAGAGTCTGGAGTAAGCTATCTGATTCTTCCAACTTGGACACTTGCATACGAAGGGGGTTGGTGGTCTTTAAAAGTGAGAAGTGATTTCTATATGAAATCCTCAACTTTAAGTCCAACAGCACACAACTCTGAAGCAACAGAATCGAAGGGAAAAAATAGAGAAACCAGAAAGTTCTGATTAGATTTCATTATGAAAATACTTTTTCAAGTGAGAAATACCCACATCTAATTCACAAAATAATGAATAGAATATATATTTTAACTCCTGAAAATTGATAGTAAACATGATGTATAGTAACTCAAGGACTGAGTATACTCAACCAAAACACCTGCATCCTCATGCACTCATTCATTCATTCAACCAGTATTGATTGAGTGCCTTCTGTGTACTGAGAACATGGGTAGTAATGAATCACATAAAAATCTTTATCCTCTTGGAGCTTGCATTCCATCACCTTATTCATCCTAGATAAGCCAGGGTTACTATATTTGGACTTGAATAAATGTTACTTATTTTCAGAACTTTATTTTGTAACAATAACTGACACCTGATTGTGGAAGATTACAACATTTCCAAATTTTGTCTAAGAATTCTCATCCAGAAAGAACAAATGACCATTAATCCTACCATTGCATTCTGAACTCATTCATATTCTAAAAATCTAGCTAACAAAGCATTTCCTTCTCAAACCCAGAGAGTTTCTGTCTATAAAAAGTAGAATCATAAGAGTGATTAGTAAAAACAGAACAGATTTTAAAAGAAAATTTCTTAAGTCAGCACAGAAAGCTTTGTCTTTTGGGTTAATAGAAAATACCCTTTTTCCTACCTCATCACAATGAAAAGCTTCTCAAAAGGAGAGATAAAAAACATAGACATAGAGGAATAGAACAAGAAATAGTAACAAACAAGAAAATACAGCTACAGAGAACAAAACAGAATGAACCTGGGTCACTCTATTTATAGCTATGAGGGAAGTGGTTGTAGTGTCAGACCAGGGGACATCCCCCAAAGGGAGGGGGGATATCAGAACTCTTCCACTGCAAATTACAAAACAGTCTACCCCAAAACTCTTAAGCAAAAATGTCCCCTAGAGATAGTGTTTGTCTACATATAAATGAGGAAAGTAAATTAGGATTCCTTGAAACTTAAAGTCATTTGAAAGACAAGACAAAACCTAGCCACAATGAAGACAGAGGAAAGACTGGATAGAAAAGAAAACAAGTTAAGGCCACTGTAACCAGAATCATATCTGCTACTTGTACCAACTATACCTTGTATGAATGATAAGAAGATGACTGCTCTGGTTGGAGAAATTACAAACAGCAACCATTCTGAGTGGACAAATTACACACACTCCTTTCTGTGGGCAGAGACAGCCATGTCTTCTTCAGCTCTACCTGCATGCTTCTCCTGGAGCAAAGCTCAGTCCTTTCCTTTCAGAGAACTACTTTCACACTACCCAACATAGGTCTCTCCTTTTTACATGCTCATGGAAACCTGTTATTTTCCTTCACAGAATTTACTCCAACCCAAAATTGTGTTTTTGTGCATTTACCTAAAGCAACAAGCAGTAACATTCAGTTATACTGATTATATGCGGACAATATTCCACAAGCTTTGAGTCTGGTATCTTATTTTTGTCTCACGTTAACCCAATAAGCTATCTTGTTCATATTTTATATGTAAGAAAGTAGAGGCATAAGAAAAATTTGAAATTCGCTGATAGTCACTCAGCTAATCAGTGGAGATGTTAGGATTTGAACCCAAGTAGGCTAACTCAAAGGATGTTAACAATTTATGTAACGGCTGCTGCACTACACAAGATAACATGAGAATAGGAAACAGGTGTTGTTTCTTCATTACTATACTCTAGGTCTATAACACAGTTGCTGGTATGTGAACATAGTAGGCCCATTAAAAACATTTGCTGAGGGGCACCTGGGTGGCTTAGTTGGTTGAGCATCCGACTTTGGCTCAGGTCATGATCTCATGGTTTGTGGGTTCGAGCCCCGCGTCAGGCTTTGTGCTGACAGCTCAGAGCCTGGAACCTGCTTCTGCTTCTGTGTCTCCCTCTCTCTCTGCTATCTCGTGCTCGTGCTATCTCTATCTCTCAAAAATAAATTAAAAACATAAAAATACTTAAAAATTTTTTGAAAAAAAAACATTTGCTGAATAAATTAATATATACATGAATTAATAATAAAGGAAAACATCAAAGGCACTGAAATTTCTGAAAATTTTAAAGGAAACTAAAATTGATTAGATATATACATTATTTTTTTTCTATTCGATTAAAACTATTCATTACTCACTTTAAACAGGAGATCACTTTGGTTTAACAAACACAAATTTTCTTTGCCAGTGTAGAACACCAGACTAGATTCAATTAAAAGTCCCAAGAGTCTCTAAATCTAGTACTGCTGCCTATAAACTACCAGCCTGGGCTCAGCCCAATGGGGTCCTCCAGGTACATCCTTGCTGATCCTGATCCATAGGAAAAGAAGTTTCTACATGGTATCCAAGAATCTACCTCCCTAGAACAATATGGGCCAAAACACTGCCGAATGAATCCCTACCAGAACTTCCCATGGGGCACCCTAAGTTGCTTTTATACCAATCAGATGGCCTTCAGGTAAAGAGCAATAATTTTATCAGTACTTTAGACTACTGAAGATGAGTTCATAAAAGCACAAATACTTGGATTAAACAGCTTATTTCCTCTGTGTCCCATTCTCTGCTGCAGTAACAGCTCCAGCCTGAACTTGGAGATTGACATACACCATCCTCCCATTTTACTGTACCCAAGGATTCTTTAGAGACCATCAAGAAAGACTGTTCTCAGAATGCTGGCATGGACTCAGGAACAGCAAACTAAGTCTTCAAAAGAGGAGATAAACATTTTAGACTTACAGGCTATATGGTCTCTGTCACTATTAATGCTGCTATTGTAGCATGAAAGAAGCCACAGACCACATGTAAACAAATGGGTGTGGCTGTGTTGCAATTCAATTTTATGTAAAGAGGGGCTAAGTGTCCTACAGGGCTGGAGTTTGTTGACCCCTAGACACAGACCTTATTTAATTAACAATTGCCCTGGTTAAAATTTTATCTCATTCTGGTTAAAATGTTATTTCATCATGAATAAATGTTTAACCTGTTTCATTCTATCTTCTTTGGAAAGTCCCAGAAAAAGTACCGATAAAAGAGACTGGGGTGCCTATAATTTTGCATGAAAAATGTAACCATTTCTATGCCCTGCTCTGTCAAATCAAATAATGTATGTTGTTTTCTGAAAAGTCTCAAAATTTTCTCTATTACTTTAGCTAAGGTAGGTAATATTCATTGTTGAATTTCTTTTCTTGGTAGATAAATTGATGCATAAAGAAGTAAAGAATATTAATATCAACTCTGTTAAACTTTAAATTTACAAAAGATCAATTAATATTCTAAGACTTTGGATTTACTGTTCTGTAGAAATTCCATCCTATGGATAATTAATGAAACGGAGAGGTCATTTTAATTATGCGTCATTGCCATAAGATTTTATTCTCTTTAAGAGTTTTTAAGAGGCTGAAGCAAACAGTCAAAGGATATAATTCTGCTTATCCACAGAAACTGTAACCTCATGGTCTCTTTACAATTACTGTAGGATGGTGTTAGTGGCTTAGAGAGGTTTTAGATTGACATGGTGATGACCTGTCTTATTTTCAAATATATTTTTGGTATTTCAAAAGGATTACTATCCTGCCTTTTTAAAAAAGTATTTCTATACTGGAGATTTAAAACAGATCTAATACAAGACACCCTTTGAAATCTCTACAAAATCCACCTAAAAGATTTTACAGTAAATGTCAACACCACAACCACCAAGGTCTCTGAAGTCTAGGGGTATGTCCTCTCTAGGAATCCCAAGTGTATGAAGTCAGGTTTTTCCACTTCTCTCTACCTCTTTGTCCCTAAAATAAACAGACTACCTTTTGCAAAGATTTGGGACCTATAATGGTTATAATGTATTTATCTATCATGCTATGTGTTAGGTAGTTTGAACTACTTCATGCAACCCTATAAGGTAGAAATTATTAATCCCATTTACCAGATGAAAGGTCAGAAACTCAGAGAGATGTTGCCATTTGAATAATATCACAATGATGGCTGAGAGAGAATTCACACCATATCTAACATTAAATCTTATGCTCTTAACCACAATGCTTCTCAATATTCTATTTCTTTTTTTTTTTAATCAGAATAAGAGCACTTAATCTGAGATCTACCCTCTTAAACATTTTATGTGCACAATACAATATTGTTAACTACAGGTACAAAGTTGTACAGTAGATATCTAGAATTTAATCATCTTGCTTGTCACTGAACAGTAACTTCTCATTTCCCCTTCTTTCCAGCCCTTGTTGGCTACCATTCTACTCACAAATTCCCCTCTCTATCCTTTCTAAGGATAGCTTCCAACTTGATTCTGGGGAATCCTTTCAAATTCACTTGGTACTCTAAGAAACACTTACCTTGCACCATCTTCATTCTAGTGCTCCCATCTGGCTACTTTGCTCCTACTAGTCAAGGTAAAGATGAAGCCAAACCTCTGGACTTAGAATCCCAGGTCTGTCAATAACCTACCACCTGAGGGGCATTAGGCAGATGTCTTAACCTTTCTGGGTTTTACTTTTCTTAACTATAAAATTGAGATTGACTTCCAGGGTATACAGCTCTCTGGAAGTGCACTCTGAAATAATAATCCATGTGAAAATTTGGATTAGGAAATTGTTCTTGAGAAAACCAGTAGGGAAGTAGGGAAGTGGAAGAGGAATGAGAAGGCAACATGTGATATCAAGCAGAATCTCACAGACAGAAACTTTTTATCAGTTTCAGAGGGGAGCTCTGGAAGTAGTGCAGGTATTACCTTGAAGTCATTTTAATTAGGGTCAAGGGAGACAGAGTATTTTTATTTCTGCACCTCTCAAATCATCAGTTCAGGGCTGAGCCAAAGAGGTATAAATTCCCAAATTCCCTGGCTCTCCATAAATAGAAGCAAAGCAGCTCCTATAGCCCAAGAGCGGGGCTATGTCAGAGAAGCAAGCGCTAGTTTTTAGGTCTGGAAATGTATTAGGGCTGTGCACATGACAAGGCTGAAGGGAGCTGGGCAGGTCCAAGTGGAACAGAGATTTTACCTGGATGGGGAGTAATAATAGTTCCTTCTTGTGGGGTTATTATGAGGGTTTTTAATTTTAAGGTGCTTATAAGAGTGCCTGGCATATTGGAGGCACTATTAAGTATATGTTACATCAAACAAATACAAGGATTAAAAACATGTGAGGTTTCATCAAAACAGCCAATAAGATTTAAACAAAACTCTAGATTCAAAGTCTAGTGGTGTTTTGTTTTGTTTTCTTTTTAATTTTTCTTTTCAGTGTGATTTTTCAAATTCTCAGGCAGGGCAGGAAGTGCTCAGCACCTCCAGGAAAAGCAAAGATGAGGATCTTAGTCACAGAAGCATGACACCCAGGAGAACCAACTGATCACTTACCAGCTCTGTTTGAGTATAACTTGAGCTAAGTAAATAAACAAATCCAAGAGTTCCAAGATCTCAACACAAGGTCATGTGTCAAGATCTCTACCAGGGCTAAGCAAAGACCCTTAGTGGCAATATAGGAATGGAGCATAGACCCTTCTCACCACAAGACCACCTCAACACAAGTACCAGGCAGCCAGAGTGGCACAGAGGCTTAACCTCCAACTGTTTTATGAAATGAAGGGACTCAAGAAGAAATAAAGCCCAAGGTCTCCATCTCACCAGGATAATCCAGACCACCCAAACCAAAGACAAGAAAAGTGCTTTAAAAAAAGAGACAAGTGAGAAGGAAACATGAACCCATTGTCACAGAAGCGTGTTGCACTGAAAGGGGAAAAAAGCAAAAACCGTCTCTAAATGAGCCATAGTCTTGTTATTCCAGAACAAGATTAAATCTAACAAGTATTAGTGAATGGTCTCCATCAGCTTGCTAATGCTTCAGAGAAGTGGTATGTTCTTAGAGACTGGTTTAAATTTCAGCTATTGAGGTTTTATTTTAAAGACAACTTTTCTATTCACTTTTAATGAGCAGATTTCTCAAGAAAAATGTCTACTTCACATCAGGAAAAAGGATCTCTATGATTTCCCCAAAGAAACAAGGAGAAGGTGTTAATCTTTGAGCAAATATCATGCAGAAGCTAGAGAATTCCTATTACTTCTTGAATTTACATAGTGTCTCCCTAATTCCTGGGGACCAAGGAGAGAAAAATTAGGTTAGTCACACAGTAGTGAGAAATGTTCCTCAAGGGAGCCACCACCACTCTCCCTGCTAGGAACTCTATTTTAGAGAAGCATGATTACTCATGTATTGAACTAATCATAGCAATTAAGGATAGAGTGAACTCATAATTACTGCAAGTATAAGACAAGAATGTACTGTCTTAACCATCTGTTAAGAATCTTTATGCCACTGTTACAAAAAGACGTAGTCTTCGCCCTTAGCCTGCTGATATATAAGACAAACAGGGCTTGTGCCAATTAAATGCAGGTTGCAGGGCTGTATTAACAAACAGATGGACACACATTATTTAAAAGCATATGTTGACGATTTAGGTGCATTCCTATAAACACAGATAAGACATTTTTTGAAATAAGGGAGAATGAGTTACAGAGAGAAAAGTAAAAGAACTTCCAGAAATAGAGAAAAAGAGCAAAAGGTGATGATAGTGGTGGCAAGCAGAAAGGAACAAAAAAATTAAAGCCCACTTAGGCAGATGGTTGGATCTCTTTTAAATATCTTTTTGGGGGTGGAGCCAAAATGGCGGAGAAGAAGGGAGCTCTGTAAACTCCCTCCGCACCGTTTTTCGAACTGAGAGGGATATTACGTTCAACTGAGAGAGCGGAAGGAGAAAATACGAACTCCAGAAGGAATAGAACCTCAAGG
>NC_043711.1:38533014-38596618 GCF_006229205.1 Suricata suricatta
ACCTAATGGAGAACCAGGGGGAACAGAGGAGGGAGAGAGAGTTGGGGAGAGAGAGGGATGCAGAACTTGAGAGACTATTGAAAGCTGAGAATGAACTGAGGGTTGGGGGGGGAGGGGGGAGGGGGGAAGACAGGTGGTGGTGATGGTGGTGGGCACTTGAGGGGAAGAGCACTGGGTGTTGTATGGAAAACAATTTGACTATAAAATATTATGGAAAAAAAATAAAAATAAATAAATACTGAAAAAAAAATAAAAAAAAAAAATAAATATCTTTTTGTTCCACTCATCAGGTGATGGACATTTAGGCTCTTTCCATGATTTGGCTATTGTTGAAAGTCCTGCTATGAACATTGGGGTACATGTGCTCCTATGCATCAGCACTTCTGTATCCCTTGGGTAAATCCCCAGCAATAGCAATAAGGGAGTTCTATGGATAGTTTTTTGAGGAACCTCCACACTGTTTTCCAGAGCGGCTGCACCAGTTTACATTCCCACCAACAGTGTAGGAGGGTGCCCGTCTCTCCACACCCTCGTCAGCATCTATAGTCTCTTGATTTGTTCATTTTGGCCACTCTGACTGGAGTGAGGTAGTATCTCAGTGTGGTTTTGATTTGTGTTTCCCTGATGATGAGTGATGTTGAGCATTGTTTCATGTGTCTGTAGGCCATCTGGATGTCCTTTTTGGAGAAGTGTCTGTTCATGTCTTCTGCCCATTTCTTCACTGGGGATGTGGTATATATATACAATGCAGTATTACACGGCAATGATAAAGAATGAAATCTGGCCATTTGTAGGAAAGTGGATGGACCTTGAGGGTGTCATGCTAAGCGAAATAAGTCAGGTGGAGAACGACAGATACCATATGTTTGCACTCATAGGTCTAACAGGAGACCAGGAGAAACCTAATGGAGGATCAGGGGGAGGGGAAGAGGGAAAGAGATTTGGGGAGAGAGGGGGGTGCAAAACTTGAGAGACTATTGAATAGTGAAAATGAACTGAGGGTTGAAGGGGAAGGGAGAGGAGGGAAAAGAGGTGGTGGTGAAGGAGGAGGGCATTTGTGGGGAAGAGCACTGGGTGTTGTATGGAAACCAATTTGACAATAAACTATTTTTTAAAAAAATAAATATAGTTTTGTATTACAAATTCAATTTTTCCTATTCCATACATTTCTGCTGAATTTTTATATTTAAAAATACTGTCTCCACCATGGGAAAAATTATAAATTATAATAATAACTGGGATACAATCTGAAAAAAATCACAGAGTAGTCCTGTTTCCCATATGGCCTCAACAACCCATGCTGGTAGCCACTCACTACCCTTAAATCCACACACATCCACCTTCTGGATTGCCTCCTGGTTCAGAACACATTAGATACTATTTCAAAAAATATCTTTGTTTATTGCTTCTAAACATATCCATAAAATCCCATGATCCAAACAATCTCAGTCCTTAGTGTGTCTCTGAAGGAAATAAAATCAGTATCTCAAGGAGATATTTGCACACTCATGTTCATTGCCACGTTTTTCACAATAGCCAAGATATGGAAATAACCTAGATGTTTTCAGTGGATTAATGGGTAAGGAAAATGTAACTTTGAGAAATCTGAACAAATCAGAACAGTGTGGTATTGTGATCAATTGATTTGCTACAAAGGAGCCAAGGACATGTAATTGGGGAAAGGACAGTCTCTTCAATAAATGGTCCTGGGAAAACTAGATGGCCACATGTCAAAGAATGAAGCTGGGCCAGTATCTTACACAACAGACAAAAATTAACTCAAGTAAAGACTTCAATGTAAGATCTGAAACCATGGAACTCCTCGAAAAAAAAATACGCAGTGAGCTCTTCGACAGTGAATTTGGTGTTGAATTTTTGGATGTGACTCAAAAAGCAAAGGCAACAAAAGCAAAATAAACAAGTGGGACTACATCAAACTAAAAGCTTCTGAAAGCAAAAATCATTGACAAAATGAAAAGGCAACCTACTGAATGAAAGAAAATGTTTGCAAATCATATATGATAAGGAATTAATATCCAAATTTATAAAGATTCAACTCAGAAGCAAGAAGAATCCAATTTAAAAATGGATAGATCTAGATGGACAATTTCCCAAAGAAGACCTATAGATAATACAAAGGCATGTGAAAAGATGTTACACATTACCAATTACCAAGAAAATGAAATCAGAATCACAATATATCTTGCACCTATTAGAATGACTATTACCAAAGAGATTTAAAAAAAAAAAAAAACAGTGTTGGAAAGAATGTAGAGAAAAGAGAACCTTTGTGCACTGTTGGTGGGAATGTAAACTGGTGTAGCCACCATGGAAAATAATATGGAGTTTTCTCAAAAAATTAAAAATAAAATTGCCACATAAATAAATATTAGAACATATACCAGTAATATTTTTTAAAAGAGTAGATTATAATGGCCCTAAATATTATTTACTTTGATTATTATATCAGTTAGCTATTTCTACATAACTGTCCTAAATTGTTAATTTATATAATGCCTTTTTCATAGAATAGGATTATATGCTGGGGAGTTGATCTGATCTCTGGATACTGATGAGTATGCAGTCAGGTATGAATCACTATATTGTGTTCTTGTAGCCCATCCATGATGTTGTAGGGTCCACAATGTACCTCTCACAAACCAATATGACAATTTACTGTGTATATATATGTAGGTCATTTTTCTAGTTTTATTAAGATAGAACTACTTAAATGTATATGTTTAAGGTATAGGGCATAATGGTTTAATGTACAGATATTGTAAAATGATTAGCACAATATATTAATTAATATCCATCATCTTATTTAGATATAATTTTAAAAAGGTAAAATAACTACTATATGATCCAGCTATTCCACTTCTGGGCATTAATCTGAAAAGACAGATGCATGTCCATGTTCATTGCAGCATTATTTACAATAGCCAAAACATGGAAACAACCAAAGTGTCCACTGATGAATAAAAAAAGATGTAATATATATACATCTCTTTCATTAGTATTCCATATATGTAGTATATATACTATATACATATAGTAGTATACCCTATATATATATATATATGCATATATATATACTACTAAACTATAAAAAAGAAAGAAATGTTGTCATTTTTAACAATGTAGATAGACCTTGAGTGTATTACAGTAAGTAAAATAAGTCAGAACAAGACAAATATGTATATGTCTTTATATGTAAAATCTGAAAAACAAACAAACAGACAAAAACAAAAACAGAACTCAAAGAAACAGAAAAGATTGGTGTTTGCCAGAGGTGAGGAGTGGAGGGTGGGTGAAGTGGGTCAAATAGATCAAATGGTATAAACTTCCAGGTATGAAATAAAAAAGGCCTGGGGATATAACATACAGCATAGTGACTAAAAATAATAATACTGTATTGGATATTTGAAATGTACTAAAACAGTAGGTTTTAAAAGTTCTTATCACAAGAAAAAATTATAACTGTATCATAAGAGATGTTAACTAGACCCTTCGTGGTGATCATTTTGCAATATACACAAATACTGAATCATTATGTTGTATACCTGAAACTAATGTTATGTATCAATTATATCCCAAGTAAAAATAAAAATTATAACAGATCACATATAGATTTAAAAATGATAAAGTACTTGATAGGTACTATCAATATTAACTAGTACAGTATTTTTTAGCTTATCATATCTGGTCATAGGGCAAGAAAAAATCAGCTCGAGAGCTAGGGGAGTATGAGAAAGGGCAAAAAAAATTAACTGGCATAGTAATTTTTGAAAGAACAGAACTACATGAAAATTAAGTTTTACATGAGCAAGGTTGCAAATATTTTATTAAAGCAGAAAGAGTTTGTTCTCTTAAATATCCATTATTTTCCTTAATTTAATACTATTTCCAGCTCATGTTGACCTCTTGCAGGTAAAGTCTAATTCCCCTGCCAGATACATTTTATACAGTGAGTGCTCATAAGTATGGAAAATTAGAGGAATGGAGAAATAAAGACAGAAATCGGGCCATGAGAGAAAAATCAGTCTACAGATGAGCCAGAAAGAGCCAGGAAGGTGGCAGGAGGTTAGTCACTGGGAAGGAAAAAAATATATATCATTATAGTCTTGACAAAAATAGGAACAGGAGGTAAGGTTTTCAGATATAAAGTTGGAAGTGAATTATAAATAGCTGAACGGGTATTACTAAACCCTGATTATCCACAAGAGGTAGCACACTACTTCTGTCCATAAAGGCAGTGCCTGTAGGTGACTGGAAAGCATCAGTATTTAGGAGAAACTTTGGCTACAGGGTAAAGTATATGGTGTTTCTATGTTCGAACCCCAATTCTTGGCCATTCTCTGGGTGCCACTGTCTTTAACAAGCTTTCTTTGTGTGGCCAAGTATAATCTGGAATGGAGCCATGTTATGTGCTCATCAGATTCTATCTACACTTTGACATTAATGCTGTTTCATGATCAAGGAGATATAACCACTAGAAGTCATTTCAGACAGATGATCCAGATGAACCTTGCAGGTTCACTATCTGTGTGCATGGAATCCTGTCCCTGTTGAGAAGCAGCCAGCAGTTTCCTTTAGTGCCCCTTCTTGGAATAATTACCCCTCCCAACCAGACATTCCCCAAATTGCAAGGACCATCATACTATCTCCTTGGGTCCCAGCCTCACCTGCTCTCATGTCCAGGAACTCTCTATGCTCCATTCTCACTCAAATGTATGTTTTCCTCCCACAATGAAGTGATCACATATGAATCAAGAAAGGGACTCTCAATGGGTCAAAATGTTATTACCTATCCAGAGTTATATTTGAATTCTAAATATATTCAATTCAGGAGTTGTAGCAGTATCAGTTGCTGGGGGTGAGGTAGGAGGGTGATTGCAGAGCATTTGTTGGCTTTCCAAAAACCCACTACTTAGATGAATGTCAATCCAGAGTGTTTCTCAGAGGATTGGGGAGGGAAACAAGCTCATTAGAAAGCCATAGCTTCTCCTGGAATTAACATTATCACATCATCAATCCATTTCATACCAGAGTCTTTTCCAGCAAACCCAGTTGGCCTAAAGAGGCCATACTTTAGGCCATTTATGAGAGAGCCACACTCTTCAGGTAGGGCATGGGGTGTGAAGTTTTCTTCTCCAGCTGAGTATGCCTCCCACATGTATCTAGTTATTCAGATCTATCACAATAGTTATTATTTCCATCCTTTTTCTGCCTGCCTCCTTCCTTCTTCCATCCAGGCATCTATCCACCCATCCAAGAAAACTACAATGATACCAGCAGCCTAGTAACTTCAGAGGGGAGAGCTGAAGAAGCCCAACAAGGCTGTTGCCCTCATGGAGCTTATGTTCTAAAGGAAAAGAATAAATATAGAGTTTAAGGATATGAGACAAATAAACAAGTCAGTATGATACAGGAAAAACCTAGAAGGAAAGGTGACAACTTTCAGTAGGAAGCCTTCACTAAGGAGGTGGCATTTTAGCTGATAAAGGAAGAAAGCAGGCCATCAATGGAGCACTGAAAAGAGAGAATATTTGAGAAATAATCATTTGTAGAAAAAACTCAAAATGGAAATGGTTTTATAAGTTCAATAAACAGAGAAGAAAATGACAGGTCTAGAGCACATTTAGCAAGACAGAGAGTGGCACATGGTAAGGTGGGAGAGTCGAGCAGGAAATAGAGCTTACGGAACCCTGTAGACTTGGCAAAGAATATGGATCGTATTTTAAGAGTCATGGAAAGCCAGTGGAAGATTTTATAGTGGGGGAGGACAAGATGGGATTGGCACTTTTTGTAAAGTGGCTTATTTAGTTAAGTTTATTTATTTATCTTGAGAGAGAGAATGAATAGGGGAAGTGCAGAAAGACAGAGAGGGGGAGAAAGAGAATCCCATGCAGACTCCATGCTGTCAGCACTGAGCCCGATGTAGGTTTGAAATCATGAACTGTGAGATCATGACACAAGGAAAAGTCAGATGCTTAACTGACTGAACCACCCAGGTGCCCCAGAATTGCACTTTTAAACAGATCCCTCTACTTCGTCTGTGGAGGACAAACTGGAGATGAAGAGAAGAGAGAAACAGCATGTGGAGCAGTTTGGAAATGATTATAGCAATGTCAGTGTGAAGGGACAGGTATAAGTGGAACGTTCCAGTAAAGATGGAAAGAAGTGGATGGATTTCAACTTCATTCTTCAGGTAGAAACAGGAAAATTTGCAGATCAATGGAATGAAGTAATGGAGACAATTGAAGAATTGGGAACTTTAGGTTGAATAACTGACAAAATAAGGAGAAATTCATGGTTGTGGGAGAAAAAAAATAAAATTTGTTTGGGATATGTTCATTTAGAGATGACTGAGATCCCAGCAGACCTGAGAAAATTATAGTTGAATGGTTCTATCTGAAGGGCAGGGAGGTGGTAGGACCAGAAAGCTTCCATCTACACAATGGGCTAAGGTCTATGGAAATCTCCATAGTATGGAATACAGAGTATTTTGCTTACCACTCTGGCCATATTTGTTAAATATCTACTGTGTGCCAGATGTTAAAAAGCCAAGGATATAGTAACTGTTCTCAGAGTGCATACATGTATTAAAAATATACATATTTAGAGTGTACTGACTGCTAAATGAATAACATAGAATAAACCTCAGAGAGAAATGGCTGGGAGGTCACAGTGCAAGGAATAGCATGCAGTGAGTTCAGCAGACCTGAATTTCAATCTTAGCCCCTCACTGGCTGAGTGTGCTTGAGCAGTTCTTTCAAGTTCCCTAAGCCTTGGTCTCCTCATCCTAAAATGGGCACATTACAGCTATACTCAAGGTGTTGATGAAGTGTATAATGGAAGATGATTTTCCAGTGTAAGACTGGCATCCACCATAGACAGGAGCAACCAAGCAAAATTCCCCAAACAGGTAGGAGCTGAGTTGGACCTTGAAAAACAGGTAGAAGTGAGAACAACTGTCAGGGATATGAAGGCAGGATGTTCCAGGTCAGGATAACCTCATAGAGATTAGCAGGTATAGCCATCCCCCTACAGGTATGAGATTCTACTGCATCATCTGTCCATCCACACATTGCCTTGACAGCATCCACTCTATTTGTGAAGGTCAATATATTTATCTTTGTAAATGAGTCTCAGGTAAAGTGAGAAGGGTGATTGTTTCCTGTTCAGAATATAGGAAAAATAACAATTGACCTTCAATTTCATCCAGTGTACCAGTGGTCACCTGGGAGGAACTTGCAGTCCACTAACAAATACTCAATATATATTCTATATCTATATAGAGAGACACAAGTGATATCTAATATATGGTACTAGATATAGAATATAGAGTTATGTGTACTTTAATATACAGTTAGAGAAAAGATAGTTATACATGTATTCTATATTAAATATTAAATATGTATAAGGCCCAATGTATCAATATAGAAGTTCTCAATATAACCCTAATATAAATGCAAAGACAATAAAAACTCTTTATATTTTGGAGGAAGGAGCATAGATCAGAATGAACTTGGCCACTGGAATGTAGTAAAACCTGAAGGTTTTAAGATTCGAGTAGGTCTTGTTCAGGTTCATCCTCTAAGCATATGGTTTTAATTTGCACCTCCTTATGCAGCCATTGCCACAGTAAATTACAACCTCAGGATAATGTCCTCTTAAGAAAGAAGCCCACATCTGGACCTTCTACACCCAGTGGCACAGTGGTTGTATCTTTAGAGGTGTAGAGAAGGAAATGTTATCAAAACATTCTCCTTGGCCCTGCCAAGAACAATTTCTTAGTCACAATAATGAAAACACTGTTAATTTAGAATCAATCTATAGAAAAGGTGCAGACTTAATTAAGGGTTATACTCTAGAATGTAAATCTTATCAGTCTTAACATTAAAATCACTAGTGCAGCTGAACAGAAGCTGGGAGCAGGAAGATGGGGAAGAAAGCTGGGGGGTGTGGGGAACTATTCCATTCTACTAGGATATGTTAGTACTATTCAATTTTTCAGTCATGTGTTTATTATCTTGATCATTTTAAAAATTAAATATAAATAGAAAAACAAATCCTTGATGAAGTAAATAATACCTGTGTAAAGTTAAAGGCCATGTTTTATACCTAATTCAATCCTACCTCTGCTCTCTAAGCAAAAAGTATTTGTATATTTTACATATTTGTAGAATGCTTACAACTGTGAATTGCACTGCACTATTTGTTACATTATTGAGGCTGGCTCTTTGCATACTCTTAAAGACCATACTCTTAAGAGCACCTCTTAAAATGTGACTCACAGACCACTTGCCACAGAATCACCTAAAACTGTGTTTACTGAAAAACAGTAACAACAATACCTTCTTAGACACCATCTGCAACTAACAGATTCAGATTTCCAATGTTGGGGTCCAGAATCCATACCTCTAACAATGCCCCACCCCAAGTGGTATTTATAAATATGACAGAAATAAGACTCAATGTTTTGGTGCTTCCTTTCCACCAAAGCATTCTCTCCTTACAACCATAAGCATTCAACTCCTGTTCTAAGAATATAGAATTAAAATTTAAGTTCCAAATTCTGTCCAAAGCTACCCAAATGAAGGGCTTTACCTATGATTAGTTTGGATTTCTTTGGTTTATTTCTTAGAGAATCTTAGAATTTTTCTGAGGCCTAACAACTATAGTTTGAATTTGTCCTTAAACAGAAGTTATAGTCTACATATTTTACCACCATTGTAGAAGAGATACTTACAAATCAGAAAAGATTCAGACCAAAATCCTTGGGACCATTGTTCTGAAGGTCCCTCATTAAATTTCATGCTTAATACCACTAGTAGTTTGACCTTGGAAAGGTTCTGAAGAACCTGGAATGGCCAGGTTAGGAGACTCACCCAGTGCTGCTTTGGAGACTGGATTATTACCATCTCCGTGGAAGTATACTGAACAACCAGCAAGGTTGGACTAGTGCACCTACTGCATAATAGCTGAACAGCAGCCTTGTTTAGAAGTTATTTGAAGCAGTGACTCAGAGGGGTGATTTTCCATGATCTAAGAAGAGCTTTATTATTGCCTTGTGAGCAGCAAATTAGTAGGGATATGTGTGTGCAAGGGGAGGAAGGTATGGTACTTCCAGAGTTCTTTTTCAAAGGGTAACTCCAACAATGTCACATTTGCCAAAAAGATCTTTCAGTGATGCTGTTTTGCCTCCCAGATAATGTTAAACCTTTATAACAAGGTGAGAACACTCCTTCACAATCTATTTTATGCTTATCTGTCAAACCAAAACAATGACAAAAACTTAGCAATAGAACTACACTCCATATTCCTGTACTCATGACAGACATCATCAATCAGACAAGGCCTTTCTTCCAGTTGAATGCAGAGTAACCTTACATTCCTTCATACCATGAAATCCCTCCAAAAACTCCTGTCATTTACAACAGTTGGCCAAAGAATTGATCCCTTCTTTCCCCTGTTCCAGGTCATGATGAGCCATGATTCTCCAAATATGCCTTGATCTTTCTTTTGCATAGGACACCCAACCATCTACATTGTGTATGCTTGACTGTCAGACAAACTTGTATTCATTCTGTAATACCTCAGTTTAGATGTCACTCCCTCCATATTATCATCAATCCTCACTATGATTTTCTTTTATCTCAAGTTATTAGTGCTAGATATCCCCATAACACATTCTAACTCTCACAGAAGACCATTTTCGTGATGCACTGACATTATTGGTGGACCTTACCATTTCTTAGCTAAAATTTGAACTTCCTAAGGGTGCAGACTTGAACCTTTATAGCCTGAAATATGGAAGTAAGCTGCATACTGTTTTAAGATCTCCAGTCACTAGTGCTTCATCACATATGACCGGGATCAATGGTTTCCCATAAACTGCCAGAAATCTTTGCTGGTTACATGGTGGAGACCACATAATGGTAACTGCTTTGTCTTTATTCCTATTTGATAGCTCTTTCTCTGAGATTAAGGTCCATGCTGTACTAATTGAGAGACTGGCTTATATTTTAAAAATGCAGGGAAGGGCACATTTTCTTCCCTTTCTGCCCTTTCCCTGGAGTCTCTGCCTCTTCACTTCCACTAATACCTGGTCAAAAAATGATCTGTTACCTTTTAGAATTTATTTCACCATTACCTACAGGATTTTGTCATAATTTGTATGGACTCAATATCATATGGTCATTAAGAGCATGGACTCTGGAAGTCAGGATGCCTGGGTGGCTATCCAGGAAGTTCTTACTAGCTTTGAAATCTCTCTCTGCCTTTCCTTCCTCATTTAAAAGTGGTAATAACAACAGCCCTTACCTCATAAAGCTATTTTGAGAATTAGGTGGGATAATCTATGTAAAGTGCTTAAAACACTGCCTGGCATGTGGTTAATATACACTAGAAGATACGTATTATTATCAAGATCATCACCATCATCATAATCATTTAATCCAAAGTTTCTCTGGGGAACCCAGGATCAGGACTATGTCGCCAGCCCTCCCCTTGGGGCTCAGCTCAGAAGGAAGATGGCAGAATGACAGCCACAGGACATGAAGAAGAAAAAACTGAACAAGGTGAGAAATAAATAAAGGTAGGGAAAAATTGCTTTACCTATGAAAGGTTTTTAGGAAGGATTATTTCATTACTATTGGTATATTTCCATGTTACACTCAATTATAATAAGAAATACTTTCTCAAGTATCTATTTGAAACTCCTTAGACAGTCCCTGCCCACCACAAATTTCCAAGTCAAAATACTCAAAATGTACAAATATTTAAATATTTTTATATATAATAAATATAATTATATAAATATATATTAATATATTAATATAAATGCATACTTAATGGTTGTGATAAAAAATAAATTAAATAATCATATAGATACTTAAGAGATTCTAAATTTCAAATTTTTCTATTTATCAACCAAAAAAGTGAGCTTCAACCAAAAATTAGCAGAGGACATAAAGAAATAGTCAATTTGAAGAGAAAATCCAAATGGTTAATAAAAAATAAGACACATTTTATTTTCAAGATCAGCAAGATTTCCAAATGACAAGTATTAGAGATGACAAGGTGACGTAATAGTGGAGTTACTAATATTTACTGTGTGCTAACTCTGTGCCAGGCATGTTTCATATAATTTACTATTTTCCCCCCAAATTCTTTAAATACATCATTCTCCATTTTCAGATGAGGTAACAGTAAAAGAAAGCACACATAAAACACACAATTAGTGTGATAGTTAGTTTCACGTGCCAAATGGACAGGATCATGGTGCCCATATATGTTGCCAAACATTATTCTGGGTGCTTCTGTGAGGGTGTCTTTGGATGAGAGAAATGTTTAAATCCGTGGGCTTTGAGTCAAGAGGATTACCCTTTACAGTGCATGTGGGTGTCACCTAATCAGTTGAAAGCCTTAATAGAACAGGGACAGCATTTGGAATCAAAAGGCACCTGTTCCCCAAGTCTGTAGTCTGCTGGCCCTCACCATCAAATTTTGGTTTCACTTAGCCTCCACTATTGCATGAACCAAACCAATTCCTTAGCATAAATCTCTCCATGCACACATGTACACATTCTGTCAATTCTGTTTCTTTGGACAAATCCGAGTTATAAACCTAGTATATGGTGGAGCCAGGTTTTAGGCCAGATTTCCTGACTCTTACATACTTTACCAGTATCCTTAACATCTTTTTAAAATATTTATTTATTTTGAGAGAGACAGAGACAGCATGAGTGACCGAGAGACAGAGAAAGAGGGAGAGAGAGGAAAAAAAATTCCAGATAGGCTCTGCACTGTCAGTACACAGCCCGATGCAGGGCTAGAACACAGAAAACAGTGAGATCATGACCTGAGCTGAAACCAAGTGTCAGCAGCCAAACTGACTGAGTCACCCAGACACCCCCACAGCTTTTCTATAAAAGCTTTGTTCGTATAAAAAATTCATGAAATCCTTTGGGGTAACAATTTGCTTATACACATTAATAATATTTACAAAGTTCATTTATTCTAGAGATTTCTTCTAAACAAAGAGTCAAAAATCAAAGGTTTGTGTACATGGCATTTTTTCTTAGAGTTAAAAAACTTGAATTAATTTGAATGTCCAACAGTGAAAGTGTTAAATAAATTACGACGCACACACAAGGTAAGTATTAGGTGGTTATTGAATTATGTTTCTAAAGAACAATGCCAAGGGGAATTACTCAGGAGATACTAATTTTTTTAAAACAAGCTAAATCATCATCTATATGGTGTGATCTGAATTAGGTTATAAATGAATGTGTATTCATAAATACCCAGAGAAAAAACTGAAGATAATTATATTAAAATGTTCAGAGAGTTTTATTTCTGGGGGGTATTATTCACTCAGTTTCTTCTTTATCATTTTATTTTCCAAGGACTTTATAAAAACTAATGTTTTGGAGTCTGGTGTTATTGTTTTGGGGTCAAGACAAGAAAGGTAGTAATGAAAGCCAAAGGCCTTCATGAGGGAAATCTATGACATGATGGGAAAAAGTTTCTGGAGTTTATTCCAAACTTGTATTCCTGGCAAGCTCCCTTCACCGGATTATTATGTGGTAACATAAGTTCCTTGACTTGTCTCAACCTCTGTCTGCTCACTGGTAAGACACAGGCAGTAAGGATACATGCCCACTTACTTCACAGCAAGGACAAAGGGATAGAGTTTTGGCATCGAATGGTGCTAACTTATACTCAGTACTCAATTTTAAAAAAGAATCCAGCATGACCTGTGATGATTTTTAATAGCTCTTTAAGATATTTGTGCATATGCAGTTAATCATTTTTGAAGTGGATACTTCAACACTTTCTAGTATGTTCACAGAGTTGTGAAGCCATTAACACAGTAGAATTTCAGGCAAGTCTTGCCACTCCAGAAAGAAATTCAGGCCCATTAGTAATCATTCCCCACTTCCGTAGGCTCTTAGAACCCATTAATCAACTTTCTATAAACTTGCCTGATACGGACATTTCAGAGAAGTAGAATCATCCAGTATGTGGCCTTCTGTGTCAAGCTTTTTTCACTCAGCATATTTTCAAGGCTCACCCATGTTGTAGCATGTATCTGTACTTTAATCCTTCTTTTGGCCAAATAATACTCCACTCTATTAACATCATATTTACTTATAACATTTATAACATAACATCACATTTATTCACTGATCGATTGATGGGCATGTGGGTTGTTCGTACTATCTTTTAATGCTTCTTTCTGAGAGAGAAATGAAGAGAGAGTGAGCAGGGAGGGGGAAGAGAGAGAGAGGGAGACAGAGGATCAGAAGCAGGCTCTGTGCTGACGGTAGAGAGCCCAATACAGGGCTTGAACTCACGAACCGAGAGATCATGACCTGAGCCAAAGTCAGACTCTTAACCAAATGAACCACCTTGGTACCCCTGAGTTACTTATACTTTGGAGCCATGATGAATAATGCTGCTATAAGCATTTATATACAAGTTTTTGTGGACCTATGTTTTATTTCTCTTAGGTATACACCTTAGGAATAACACTGCTGAGTCATACGGTAACTCAATGTTTAACACTTTGATGAATTGCTGAACTGTTTTCCAAAGTGGCCATGTTACTTTGTAATACTACCAGTGATGCAGGACTGTTCAGACTCCCTTTAATAATTTTTAAACTACATATTTTTAACTATATATTTTTTCTTAGCAGTTGCTGTAAGGCATGAGAAAATGTATCATGGTTTATACACTATGTTAATTTCATTGAGATATACTTTACTTTTATATAGCTCTATCCCTTGCCCCCTTTTATAGCTATTACTACTATATATATCACACTGATAAATGCTACAATCCCAACTCCACACTTTTAAAGAAGCTGAGAGAAGAAAGGTATGTATTTATTGTTTGTTATATTAATCTTATTCTTTGTGCCTTCTGTTTTTTCCATTTCTTCCATGAATTTGAATTGCCTTCTGATATTTCCTTATCCCAAAACAGTTTAGCTTTCATCCATTGCATCTTTGCTATTATTTTGAAATATATCACATTTCTAAACAATATAAACCTAAAATACAATTATATACAAATTGTGAGGCAACCCAATTGGGTGGAGGCTGATCGTGTAGGCAGTGAAATAATTCATCCAAGGAAGAACAAAAAAAGATAGGAGTTTACTAAATACACTGCAAAGGAGCAGGGTGCAGGACAGCAAAGGAGGGACTGTCTGCCAGAAGGTGGTGGTGAGTTAGGTGGTGACTGTAATTATGAGGCTTAGTGAAGAGGTATGACAACAGAAGGAATTTTCTTCTTTTGGTACCTGTGCGCAGTTTTATGTAGTATGTTGGTCAGCAAGGGCTTATGGCTAAGGTAGGTCACCTCAAGATCCTATTTGCATCCAGCCTGGTGGTCACTGTGGACCCTTTCACCTTACTTAGTTTCCACTGCTCAAGCCTACTGCCTAAAAGTAGCCTCTACACATACTGCTTATGCAAGCACTTTTTAAGTCAATTAACAGAAAAAAAGAGAAGACAACAAATTCTCTCAATTTTTGTTTATCTGGGAATGCCCTTTCACGTTCACTTCTGAAACCCAGTTTCACAAGATACAGAAATCTTTTTTTAAGATATAGTATTATTGGTTGACACTAGTTTTCTTTCAGCACCTTGACTCTGCCATTCTCAAACCTTCCAGCCTCCATTGCTTCTGATGAAAAATCATGTGTTAATCTTATTGGAAATCGCTTGTCCATAATGAGTCCCTTTTTTTCCCCTTCTTTCTATATACTTTCAAAATCTGAGTAGGATGTATCAAGCCACGGATCTCTTTGCATTTATTCTACCTGAAGTTGAGTTTCTTGCATATAGAGATTAAGATTTTAAATAAGATTTAGGAAGTTTCTCAAGCAAAATTGGACCTTTTAAATAATATAGCAACTCTGGATACTAAACTGTCGCTACTCCCACTTCCAAGCCTTGTTATTGATTTTTCTTGATTGTTTTTTACTTGTTTAGTGACCTAGTTGGACTATTTCACTGAAGTCTGTTTCTGACACCATACGCAACCTTTGAAATTGCTCCTCACAGGGTCAGGTCTTGAGTATGTACACAAATTCCCTGAGCACCTGAACTGACGTGCCCCTAAGGATATCACACTCAGCTGTGAGTCCCCATTAATTGCTATATAATTCCTCTATTGTTTTTGGCAATGTCCTGGAGCATAAATGGCCCCACAGCCTTATCTGATGGAGTTAAGGCCCATTTTCTTCTTATTTGTTTATATTATTTTTATTTTGAGAGAGACAGACAACACAATTAGGGAGGAGCAGAGAGAGCGGAAGAATGAGAAACTCACAAGCAGGCTCCACACTGTCAGGAGGGAGCCTGATATGGGTTTGAACCCATGAACCAAACCAAACCATGACATAACCTGAGCCAAAATCAAGAATCAGGTGCCCCAAGGCCCATTTTCAATGGCACCGTTTTGCCAGTCTGAGGCTGCTCAGACCTTAGAGAGACTTCTCCTAGCTGTCTCTCTCCCTGGTTCTCTTCAACTTCTAGGTGGTCTATCATTTTGCTTATTGTTACCAAGGAGTTGTCAGCCATAGGGTGCCACTACTCATTGGTCACCACCAAAAGCTTCCCTGTTTTTGACAACACTGCTAAGCATGTTGTTCCAAAACATGTTATCTGTTCCCAAAACTAGTCAGTTCTCTTCAGGAGATCTGTGGAATCCTCTCTTTTTATGATCTATCCCCTAAGGCATTATCTCTGAGTAAATGCAACAAGGTGGTAGGTCGGACGGGAGCACACATGCTGGTCTGCTTCTCCCACAGTGACACCCTGCTTTATCATCAGGACTTCAGGCAAGGAGAGCAGCTGCTTGTCTCCTCGGCCTGCCCATCCCAAGGGGGGAAAAGGTGCTTACTTATAATCTCCACCATATATGGAAGCTGAGATGGGTGTTTCAGGACCCAGGATTCTGGGCCTGCCATGCCTGGGGTACAGTTTTAACCCAGGAGTAAGACTGGGTAAGGAAGGGGAGACCAGTCCTCCCAGCAGCATCTGCCCACAACAGAACTTCTGCAACAGGAAGCTAGTCCATGGGGGATGAGGTATGCCAGGAGCAAGCCCCTCCCGGGACAAAACAGTAGCTATGGACTGGGAACTAGGAAAGAGAGAGGCTCACCTTCCTGGCTGTACTTGCCTGGAGTATAATTCGTAACACACGGAACTGAAAATAGAGGAGAGCAAGCAGGTCAGGGCTTAAATGCCACAGACCCTCACTGCTTTTACCAACATATCGTGGATTTTTTTAATGTTTCTCCATTTTCTACATGACCTTAGTACTATTTCCTGAGATTTTTAATGTCAACCATTTAACTACGGAAAATTTTATACACATAAAATTGTACAATTTTATGGCTTACATATGCTTAAATATTTACACATTTATAATTATACATTTATCACATATAATTGTATATATTTATGTATCATATATATAATTTTCAGCAGTTATATGTTCATTAGGAAGATGGTCCACCATGCTTCTTATACTGCCAAACCAGAAGTCAATCTGCTTGAGTTTTATAAGGCAAGAAAAGTCATGGCTACCTTAAAGCTAATAGCACCCTGAAAACAATCACAGTGAATCACTGCAGACTGTCTAGATGAAGGGTGAATACACTTAATGGCAAAGTCACATTTTTGACAGTTCTTTACATTGGTGCCATACTCCACTTCTCTCTCACATATACTTGGCACACCATCAAAAAGAAACAACCACTGAAAAGCAGCCAAAGAGTCAGTCCAGAATTCTCTCCAGCCTTGGGAATGAAACTCCCAAAGCCTAACTATAGGATTAAGCAACTTAGAATACAAGCATCTGCTAGAGGCTGCAGAGAATAAAGCAAAAAACAATTCCATTCAGATGTCTTAGACTCTGAACCCTATAAGCCTGACACCTAAAAATCTAATGTAACTGCCTTGAAATCTCACCATTAAAAAATCACATGTAAAAATAGACTTTTCTATAGAACCTCTTCAAGGCAGCAATAAAAGAACCATTGAGAAAAAAGTGAAAATCTTAGGGAAAAAAAACTGGTAAGCAAGTAACTTTAAATGTCAGGCAGAAAATGCAAGGTTAGGCCATTTGGAAGCTTGTAATTTATTTAACATCGAAATCTCAAAATCAATTTTATACTTTACTTCAAGTTAGAGAAGTTATCACAGCAGAGGGGCAAAATATTGGAAAACCTTCACTCTCCAAATACTATAATTTAGCAACAGAATACCTAACTAATGGCAGAAGAACAGCAAGGAGTGGTACAAAGAATTAAAGTAATAAAGGTATGGCAGACCAAAACACCAGGAAATGTTTCAAGAGCTACTGCCGATCAAGCAGCCCCGGGGAGCAGGGAGCAAGGGCAGAGACAGAACTGACATGGTATAAATGTCCAATTCATTAGCACTTCCACAAGAGGCCCAGAAACAGGACTATCCCTAGGAATCAGTTCTGGAGAAGGACAGTGTCAGCATTATCTCAAGAAGGCAGAAAGACAAAATCTCTTTTGTGCATCTCAGGAGGAAGCCCCAAGTCAGCATCTAGAACCAGATGTTCCTCTGCTTTACCAGGAGCTGTGGCTGGGACAGCAGGAGTTTGTAATTTGAGAAGAAGGCTCTAGAAGGTGATTCTGATCCTTCCCCTATTATGAACTTCCTCCAATTGTTATCCCCAGGAGATTAGCAATAGGGTATATAGCCAGAAGAATTATTTAGAGGTAGTATTTAAAGGTCTTAATATGTCACTACCTCTCCATTTGTATCTTGAGAGCCCACCAGGCTTCCAGCCCTGTAGCCCTAGGGAACTACAGGCCGTGTGGTTATTGGCCCCCACAACTGGTCTACAGGTCCTTTTCGACTTCCTCTCGTAGTTAATCTATGTTTTATTAAGACTCATCTCAACCTATCTTCTTGGATATGGTTCACCTTTCTTTAATTTAGGGCCACCTCCTCTGGACTCATGCAGCACCAACTGCTTTCTTTAGCCATGTTTCTCCACAGTGTTATCATCTTAAGTTTTCTCATCTCTAGACCAGTGTTCTCAAATTTTAGCATTCCACAGGATCAAAGGAGGGCTTGTTACAATACAGATTCCTGGGCCCCACTACCATCTAGCTGACTATGTCTTAGATGGGACCTAAAAATTTGTATTTCTAACAAGTTTCAGCTAATGTAGGTTGTCCAGAAGGCACTTTTAGGACCATAATCCTTGGGAGTACCAAGTTCTGTATGCATCTAGAGTCACCAGAGTATTTCTAAATGTCTAGCATTTAGCAGCTTCTACAAGCGCTTTGAATGGAAGATAGATCAACCAAACCAATAAACACTAACCTATATCACTTCACACTCTGAAGAAACTGAAGTAATGCAAATACAGTTTTTCAAAAATAGAGGCCATCCAATAGAACTATTTCGTAGGTAAATAAGAGGTGCAACCCTTTCTAACTGGCAAGTTATCAACTCATTTTTTAAAGTCCATACTTGTAAACATGAATAGATACAATACACAGTAGGAAATCAAACAAAAAACACAATATAGAAATTCATAAATACCTAGGCTTCTGATACGAATGCATTCTTTTCCCCTGAAAAGGAGTCAAAGGTGCAGTAATTAACCAGAATAAACTTGTCATTCTATTTACGGAGTCTTAACCTTGAACTTGCCTGTCAGCCCCTTGGTTTTCCTCATTGTTGTTCAGCCAGTTTGTGATCCTTTTCTGGTTCCCTCTAATTCCCTGTAGCTGTGTGTGTTCCTCAGGTAACCTCTTCAGGTTGATCCAAGATGGCTCTACAATTTTGTTGCATCATTTTTAACACCACTGATATGTTTTTAAAAATAGTTGTAAATGACATATCATTCTTCTGCTAAGAACCATTCAATGGCTTCACATTTTACTTCACATAAAGCCAAAATCATTATAACAGTTCTAGAGGATTTACATTAATTTGTCCCAACCCCACCCATTGTTTCTCTGAACTTAGCTCCTCTCTCTGGCTTACACTACCCCCAGCCCAGCCATGTTGGCCTCCTCAATGCTCCCACTTCAGGGAATGTGAACCTTGCACTTCCCTCTGTTTGGAGACTGTTCCCAGATATCCATACAGCTTTCTTTTTCACCACCTTTGGGTCTTAACTCAATTGTTACCTCCTCAGCAAGGCCTTCCTTAAGCCCATTATAGACATTAAAACATTCTCCTCAATACTATGTTCCCCTTACATGTTATGTTTTCCTCCATGGCACTTATCACCATCTACATATTACATATTTACCTATTCATTTACTTATTGTCTCCTTCCACTGTGATGTAAAATTCTCAAGGACAGGGATTTTCATCTGTTTTGTTCCTTGCTAAATCACTTGTGTCTAGAAAAGTTAGAACAGATGGTGGCACATAGCAGGTGCTCTGTTGGACTCACAGAGAAGGACTTTCCAGAACCCCCATCAAAGGCTGATTTGCTGCCTAACTGTAGGGAGTGTGACTAGCTGAAGACCTTCAGTTTTCAAGTGCTTCCGGGTCTGCCTCCACTGTAGGGAGCTGCCTTGCCCAGGGTCACAACCACCTGAGGTTCTGAGGTCAGCCACCTACAGCTCTGCATATAAATATAATTTATCTACAGCTGCCTGGCACAGCTCACTCTGACAGGCAATGTTCACTCCAGACTCTCCCTCCTTCAGGTGCCTGGAATTTTTCAGTGCATTTGATTTCCTCCTCTGCCCATACCTGCATCTTCCCCCTGCCTTTCACAAATGCTGGTCTCTGATAAACAAATGCCACCATAACTTTGTCTCAACATCTAACTTTCAGAGCCTCTTAACCTGTAAAAACACAATAAATACTTGTTAGATGAGTGATGCTACAAATGAATATGTTCTGGGTCAGAAATGGCCCTGGCATTATTCCTGCAGGGGGTATGCAAGCCTCCAAGAAGAAAGGCAGATGAACCTCAGAAGTGATAGTTCAAATGATCTAAAACTGAGGAGAAGTTAATAGGGAGAATATGGTGAAGCATTCTAGGCTAAGGGCCCAGACTTGTGCCACCAGGAAACCTGGAATAAGCCTGAGTGACTGGAGAACAAGAGCCAGGAGCAGCAGCTCCTAGAAGAGGAAGAGGGAAGCCACATTCTTCTCTCTTCTCCCACGGTAGTTCTTCATGGTCCTTGATGGACAGTCAGGCAAAACCTTGATCCCCATGAAAATCAGGGCTCAGATTATTAGCAATATTGGTTGCTCATTACTCCAGAAAAAGATGGACCCCATGTCCTGTGGTAGGTAGAATGCCGCCCCCATGGGACATCTGGGTGGCTAAGTTCTTTAAGCAACTGCCTTTAGCTCAGGTCATAATACCACAGTTTGATTCATGAGTTAAAGCTCCACATCGGGCTCTCTGATTTTCACACAGGGACCATTTCAGATCCTCTGTCTCCCCCCTCCCCCCGCCTCCTGCTCCTCCCCTGCTTGCACTCTCTTTTTCTTTCAAAAATAAATAAATAAATAGTTTTTAAAATAAATCAAAACAGAGAGGGAGAAAAAACCATAAGAGAATCTTAAATATAGGGGACAGACTGAGGGTTGCTGGAGGGGTGTTCAGTGGGGGATGGGCTAAATGGGCAAGGGACATTAAGGAAGATACTTGGGATGAGCCCTGTGTATCATAAGTGATGAATCACTAAATTCTATTCCTGAAATCATTATTACACTACATAATGACAACAAAATCAAGATAGGAGGATCAAAGGAAAAGTGGAAGATACTACACTGCTGGCTTTGAAGACGGAGGAAGGGGCTCTATGTCATGGAAAGCAGTGGCCTCTAGAAGCTGCAAAAGACCAAAAAGTGAATTTTCCCCTACAGCCTCTAGAAGGTACAGAGCCCTGCTGGCACCTTAATTTTAGCCTAGGACAACTAATTTCAGACTGTAGACTTTCAGAGCCATAAGAAAGTAAATCTGTGTTGTTTTAAGTCATTATTTTTGGAGCAATGTGTTACAGCACCAAGAGGAAACTAATACAGACCCATTCTTCACAAATATAACTGCCTGATCTCTCATTTCAGGGAGACAGAAAATACCTGTCTTCTGTACCAAAGATGGATATCCTTCCTCGCAGAGCCAATGAAAATTTATGCATAAAGAAATACACATATACATATGCATGTATTCCAATAATGTTTGTTTTATAATAAAAGGCTGAACATTTATATCCTTCTAATAATTGTAGTGTCTGTGTTTGTCTTTATATACATAAATTGAAATTTTAAGACTGCCAACTTTGTGCTAGGATTATAATTGGCCCTTTAGGTGTATTCTTTTATTTATCTCACTTTATGCCTATAAGCACTACAGAATAAATATTACCATCTTCATTTTACACAAGAATACACTCAGGGTAGGGAGATCAATTATGTCTAAATCAGAGATTCAAGCACAGATTGGTCTTTCCCTCTTCAAGTTCATCCTCTGAGATATTTAGTGATTTTTCACTGCAAGCCTCTTCCAACCTCTAAGTTTTATATATTTCCACTGTGCCATCCACCTCTCCCCATACACAACACTATCTATTCTACAGCCACAGTGAAATTCTTTCCCTTCTACCTGGCTTCCTACTGCCTGAACTCCATATCACCTGCCACGTTCATGCAGAATTCTCCCTTGCTCTCATCTCTACCTGGTGGACTACTTATTCTTCAGTTGGTGGCATGGATATCAATTTCTCCAAGATAATAATAAATCATCTCTGGCTACTTAGTATTCACTGCATTTCTGTTCAATGTTGCAGCCTCAGGTTGACTCATCATGGCTGAGTGTTAGTGGTGCCTGTTCTGAAAGTCATCTAGTCCCCTGCGCTGGGCACCAGGAGACTCAACTGAGTCATGGAGCAGCCTGACCTGTCTCAGAGAATACCTCACTGTGACTCTGGGCCAGGAGCTTGGCTACCACTTCTTAATTATGCATGTCTCATAGACTCTGAAAACCTTTCAAGCCTGAGGGGTTTTCAAATATGATCCTATTGTTTTGTAAATTGAAATAAAAACTCTCATTTCTCCCCCCTCCCCAAAAAAAGGCCATAAATCATAAGACAGATTAGTTCCTCTCAGTATGTAGTTGCATAGTATTCTTTTCTTCCCCGGTCATTTTACACATAATATTTCATGAGCTACTGCTTTACAGTATCTGCCTTCCTTTATTTGTCACTAACACCTAAGTTCCGTGTGGTTAAGGATCACTCTGATGTTGTCTACAACTATTTGCTCAGTGCATACCAAAATAGAAACCTAATACTGATTATATAATTAGGTGAGAGTAAAAATACATCTGCTTTCAGTTGTTAGAAAAGTATTGAGTCAAACTGTATTGAGTCAAATATAACGTGTATCTTAGGAGTGTGTGGGTGGCTCAGTTGGTTAAGCGTCCAACCCTTGATTTTGGCTCAGGTCATGACCTTATCATGGGAAGATGGAGCCCCGCATTGGTCTCTGCACTGACAGCACAGAGCTTTTTTGGGATTCTTTCTCTCTCCCTCTCTCTCTGCCCCTCCCCTGGGTGTCCGTGTGTGTACATGTGCTTGTGGGGGGGGGGTGCACTCTCTATCTCTCATAATAAATAAAATAAAATAAAACATAGCACATGAGTCTTAGAGCTTTCACTTGTTAACTAAAAATACAAATGTTCACTAAGTGTTTCATTTTTTGGGTATTTTTTAATGATGATCCCAAACAGCCACTTCCAGGCATGAACCCTGACTACATTACACCATTACCTGTGAACTCTGAGTTTGTCAGCCTGCTGTCAACTGATGATGGGGGTCTGCTTGAGGTTTTCCTATTTCGTAGAGAAGTGATTCTCTTTCACCAAAGTTAAGGCCTTAAGGAAACAGTCTCCTACCCCATTTAGTCGTCACTCTATGATCTAGGGAGACAAGGAGCAGAATCATATAAACCATTCTGAGAAAGTAGAAGAAAAAAACTCTCTCATGTTCCAGGACACAAAATATCCTGCTATTACATCAGTGTAAGTTGGAGTGTATCTGCTGATCAGTGTCATGGACTTAAAACATGGAGTTAGGTTTCAGGACCAAAGCAATCCTCAGGGGTGACTGACTAGTAGAGCAAGAACAGAGTAACAACAATGTGGTAGTAAAGATAGCAACAGCTTTCACATAAAAGACCACTTCTTCTCTGTCAGATATTGGACATTGCCTGCATTATATCTACTATTTGTCACTAAAGCCCAAAGGGACAAAACTATTGTTATTTCCTTTTCACAGATGGTGATGCTGAGCTCCGGAAGGATGGTGGGGCTAAGTCAAACCCAGGAATTTTTTACTCCACAGCCTGTGCTCTCCACCAGTATGAGAGTTCTTCACAATGGTACAGGTTCAGTATCTGCTCAATGAATTTGCTCCTTAGTGCACTAGGCCTTGAGTAGAGAGGAAGGACTTACTTCATGTTGTTTTTAATTGTATATATATATTGATATGAGTGGTTTCAGGCTGTGATTTTAGAAAAGAAATTTAAGATGCTTAAGGAGTAATATAAACAAGAAATTAACAAGAGTTGAAATGAGTTCAAACAGGTTTTATTAACAGTCAAGATCTGTTCTCAACAGCTGTGCAGAGGAATAGCCCTTATCTAGAATAACTGGTTTTGCATTTGATTAACAACAACAAAAAGGCTACTGTGGCAACATATGAAAAGTAGCAGACATAAAGTCAGTGGATCTGGGTTTAAATTCTGTCTCTCCCTACACCCTGCACAAACCTGGTAAGACAGAGACACATCTATCTCAGTGTGCTAATGCACATTAAAAATATCATCTGTATAAAAGCTTAGGAATCAATAAAAGTGAATTGAATCTGACTTGACAATGAATCTAAGAAATTACATATTCCAAAGGGAAATAATTATGGCATCTATTTGTTGCATGACAATATCACTGTTGTCATCTGAGGTTTTTTTTTTTCTAGAAGATATTGGCAGGTGCCTAACAGTTCATGGAAAAAATGATGTTTTCCATATAGAACAATAGGACTAATATAGCCCCTGCAGGCTGACTACTAAATGATGTTTGGTATTTTAAAAACATAATACAATTGCTTTATAATCAAATGCCCATTATTCTAGATTAAAGTTTTAATTAGTAATTGACATTTTCACAAGCCTTGTACCATTGTTTCTCTAAGTATATCATAAGAATAAGCATGTCATTAGAAATGTTTAAGTTAATTTTAAGAATAATTTAACATGGGCAGCTAATCAAACCCTCTTCATTCTCCCATGATAAACTGATTTTTTTTTTTGCCAATACAGCCTGTAGTAACTCATTTTAATTCATAGCTAGCCACATTAATATGTTTCCTTGCAAATCATCTAAATCCTTCATTAGAATAAACCTTTCCAATGAAGAAAAATGTATTGTGCATCTAATATGTACAGGATTCTTCTCCAGGCACATGGTGGTGGAGAGATAATAGGACAATTCACAAGAAGCTTCTTGAAATCAAGAGACTCAATATAATTAACCCCACTCTAACAGATCCAGAGTAGAACTACGTGAAAAGTTTCTTGTGGGATTTGGCACCTTCGATGAACAGTGGTCCCTAGAGCCAGAAGGAGAAATGGTCATCTGGTCAGAGAATACTTATCTACAAGAAAAACTGGAAATGGCTGTTCAAGCCTGACCCTGAATGCTAACAACCCTTCAAACAGTAATAATTGCCACACACTCAGATGGCTAAGGGAGAAAACAGATATCTGTTCTAAATGTCAATCACCAAAAAACTGTGAGGATTCTGCATGGGATTTTCTCACCTCAGAAGACCAAGATTAGCCACCAGGTGAAATGAATAGTATATAACTTTAGAATATCAGAAACAGAGCCCTTTGTGGCCAAAGTGGGGACTTTTCAAGTCATTAAGCACATTTCAGGGAATCTGATAGACTAACTCTGACAGACTGAATGCCACAATTCAACTGGTTAACTAACTTTATTATTATTATTATTATTATTATTATTATTATTATTTAAATTTATTTTGGGTTAACATTTTGCTATGTCTCAAACCTAGGCTAGAAGAACATACAAGGTCAAGTTTGTGGATAAAGAGTACAGTGTAATATTTAATGGATATGCCACCAAAGAAATATGCTTTTCTACATGTAATACATTATAATTTGTGGGGGGAAAGCTTAAGAATTCCCTGGGCTGGCACAGATGAGTTAATAAGGCAGAAATAATTACAAATTACAATTTACAAATTACAATAGGATGCTCACACTCAAGCTTGGTTAAACAATACTAGGTAAATAAGCATAGAGAGGATGGGGCAAAGGCCTCCAGAATGGGGGGGGGGGCAAAGTCCCCAAAACAAAGGTATGTGAGGTAAGCAAGATTAACTATTCAGAGCGAAAATACCCCCCCCACACACACACAATTTAGTACTATAGCAGAAAGCTGCTTTCACAGGAAGGAAGGAAGGACCAAATTAGGTAAATAGGTAAATAGGGCTATAGACCTCTGCAGGTGAACCTGTCAGGAATGGAGTTAATTCGCAGAAGAAAAGCGCCTTGTTGTTGTTGGGTTTTTTTTAATTTTTAATTTTATTTATTTATTTTTCTTTTTTTTATAGTTTATTGTCAAGTTGGTTACTGTAAGATTTAATAGATGGAGGCAGAAAGGAGAGGAAAGAAAGAGACCAAGTTATGGAGCCAAGAAAGCCTTTATTGGGATCTGGGATTCCCGGGTGAGGTTCCATGACCCCGTGAGTGGGGAGTCAGGGAAGTCGCATCTGGTAGGGGAGGGGGGGGGTTTTATGGGTGAGGGGATTCCAGGTTTGATCTTGGGGGGGCAGATTATCAAATAAGGGCATTTCAGGGATGTGGCGGGATGGAATAGGTTGCCTCCTCTGTCAGGGTGATGGGAAGCTGGAGCTTCATGATTGGCTGTTTTCAAACTGGCGCAGGACACTCCAGGTCTGCAGGTGGGGGTGGGGGGTTGTCGGTGCATGGGGTTCTTCTCCAACCCACAGCAAAATGACCGCTAGGTCGCCACCTTAAGGTAACTCTTACAGTTACCATAGAACACCCAGTGCTCTTCCCCACAAGTGCCCTCCTCCATGTTGACTCTGAGGTTACTTGCTCTGTTTTATCCCCTAGACTAGCTAAGATAAACAGAGTACCTCATGTCTGCCATTAACAACCATTTGCCCATCTGCCCAGAGCCAGGATTTTGCTTTATATTGACCCAAACCCCAGACACTGTATATCTTCAAAACCCCCTTTCCCTCATGTGCAAGAGCTAATGTTCACAGATTCATTGTCTCTTTGTGCACGCCCATCACTTTGTTTGTGAACCTTCTAATCTTAATAAATAAGGAGCAACGACCCTTGTCTTTTCCTGCACATTAGCCATCTCTCACATTTTAATCCTGCATTTGCTTTCTTGCTCACCAAGAAAGAACTTTAGACTTAGAATCTATGACAATAATTCATGAAAATTATTAAGGTTTCATTAATAAAGTTCTCTGAGACATGCTTTTATATTATCTAGGCTACTTCCAAATGTATTTTGCCTGTAGTAAGCAGTAGTGGCTTTTCAGGTCTTCTCCTTTCTGAAAAATTATATTACCCTTATGGCACTAGTTCATTCTGATTTCCCAGTTTGGCTCCAATATGATGTAATCTTATTCTTTTCCATGAAGCCAGTTCATTAACTTAAGTCATTTTGTTGTCTTTATTCTACTCTTCAAGTAAACAAACTCATAAAATGGAAATAAAAAGTCTTTTGTCTGCTATGTGCCCTAAAATACATTCACTTAAAAAATTCTAAGACATTACACACTGTAAAGTAACCAATGAGTAAATGATGCTGGCAAACAGAGCTCTAAGGTCTCATAACTATGCAGCACACTGACTCATATAAACAGCAGCCTTTTGTTTCTGTTCCAAGGATTTGTTTTCTTCTCTTTCCCTCCAAGGGGGAAACACTCAGGTGCATGAGAGAAACAATCACAACCTTCAGCAAAATCTACCTGAAAATATAGACTTCAAAGAGGAAGAAAGACTAAAGAGCACCAACGACAGCAAAGACAGAGAAAGGCCTTGTAATGACAGCTGAGAATTGAATTCCCTACGAAATTATCCTGTTAAATCAAGATTTGTGATTCAATGTTATCATTACCAACCACCATTCCCTTGGGGACTCAGGGATTTGCCAAGATACAGGTAGAGTGCTCTGTCTGCCCCTCAAAAAAGTACTTTCTTTCATCCTTGACAGATACCCAACAGTCTTATTTGGAAAATGTTCTCCAGGAAGCAAGCACTCTAGTCAGAGAGTATCCCCTGGGCAGCAAGGATGTGTTCTTATTAAGTATTTGTTTAAACATTTTTCAAGTTCATTTAAGGACAGTAAATGATGGGATAGGGCCAGCTTCACACCAAAAGCCATATATATCCACAAAGATATTTCTTAGAAAAATACAGAAAAGTGTCAACAAGACACTGATGCATGGAATCCGTGTACGTCACTGAATAATTTGAAAGACATGGCAGGATAATTAGGTAAACAACAATCAAAGAAATTCATCAAGGTGGCCATCTAATAAGAAATAAGGGCCTCTCTTACTCCATAGTGAGATCTCCCGTGGAACACAGACTCCTAAGTTACACAATTGGGAAAGGTCTCCACCTGGATCTCTTTCCTCACTGCAGTCAGAAAAGGGTTTGTTGATGAGGAACACCAAGGACAGAAAAAGAAGGAAAATGTCACTGAGCATTACAGTAAGCTTGCAGCCAGGTCTTCCCAAGCCAGTTCTGTTAGCTTACCTGGTGACCTGGCAGTGGCGTGAAGCATAAATGCATGAATGTTCTTCATCCACTGTGTTATGAACCGAAAGGGTCCATTGTCATTAAGGACATCCTCAATCACAGTGTCCACCTTTATCAAACTCAAGTACGTATTAAACTTAAGGGACTCTGCCGTCCCTATAAGGGCCACATATAAATATGGCTCACTTATAGATAGCCTTATCTTACTTACAAACAGCCTGGCACAAATTCATACAAAACCTCAGCAAAACCCAGCAAATATTCACTTGGAAAATGAAGTAAATTAGAAAATAAAGAGTATTTAGAGAGATTAAAAGAGAACAAGTCATTCAGAATCTTGAAAGCCACACAAAGGATTTTTTCTTTATCCTCAGTCAGTAAGAAGCTACTGAAGGGTTTAAAATAGAGTGGTAATATGATCCACTGTGCCAACTTCAAAGGTGACTCTACTTGAATGAAAACAATGCATTAGATTCAAATGCTTCATGTATGTGGTGTCATACCCCCTTCCTTTTTAAAGTTCATATCAAAAAATGACTCATGTACTTTTTTCTGAGGGTCTTACAACTTTGACTGGAAATTCCATGAGGGCAGGAACTCAAGCCTTCAGAATTTTTCTTAACCTCCTCAATTACTACCTAAATGAATACAACTTGATTTACAAATGTGCTATTTACTTGTAAAAATTCTCAAAAATGGATGAGAGGGGAGTAAATTAATGTCTCATTTTGGAACAAGACCCACTATGAAAATTCCCAAAGCCTCATCTTTAAGAAACAATTTTCCATGTTGAGATAACAAGTTGGTGCCTGTGTCTGGACTTTTCACTCTCTCTAAAAACATCTATCATGATGACAGTGCTCCTAGTGGTCTCCTCGCCTGCTGACATGAATGCTTCTTCCCACCACTTAATTAGTCCCATGCATAGACTGACAAATATCCTCTCCATGGTCAAACTCTACACAGGCTCGTCTGGACCCAGTTAGACCCCATCCTTGGGCATGTCCCGTAAGAGTCCACTTTTGGCAAAAATCCTAAACCTGTTTAGCCTGAATTCCCCGCTCAGTATCTGATCACCTTTGTTATCTAATCGTGACCCTTATCCTCTACTATCCATCAGGCAAGGTCTCATCACCTTGCCTGGACTTAGCAAGAATCCTGTAAGGTCAGTTTAGCCAGAATCTGCTCTTCAACTGCTGATTGCTCTTAGTAATTTTCCATCTGCTGACACCCTTCATCCCACAACCATGCTCTTTGGCGATAAATTCCCACTTTTCCTTGTTGTATTTGGAGTTGGGCTCAATCTCTCTTTTCTATTACAAAACCCCATTGCAGTGGTCTCTACAGCTACCATGACAGTCCTCCTGAATCAAGTTGGCCTTACCATTCTTTAACAAGTGTCATGAATATTTTTGTGTTTAACAATACAGAAGGGGCTTATTTTCTTTTTTTAAAAAACATTTTATTTATTTTTGAGTGATAGATGGAGCATGAATTGGGGAGGGGCAGAGAAAGGGAGACAGAATCCAAAGTAGGCTCTATGCTCTGTCCTGTCGGCATTGGGCCTAAAGGGCTTGAACTCACTAGCCAGGAGATGATGACCTGAGCACAAGTCAGATGCTTAACTGACCGAGGCATGCAGAGACCCCCGGGGCTTAGAGTATTTTCAAAGAACTAAGTAAAACCTTTTCCTTTTAAGAAAAAAAAAAAAGCTTTAGTTTCTGATGAGAAAAATCAGTTTGGAGGACATTTGGATATATTTTCCAATTAGGTTGTATGTAGAATAAACTTTAAGTGGAATCTTCAATTAAGATATTCTGGGCTCAAGACATACTCAGCTCAATGTCCTGTATCATCTTCACCACAGTCCTCACTATTCCTTGAGAGTCTTATATAGTAAGGAGCCAGTAAATATTTGTTGACAGTAAGAAATCTGGGAAATGCAAAACCTTTTAGCTGTCACTGATAATCTAAATGCATATTTTATTTTCATGGGGAATGAAGAAAGCTGACAGTTTTCAGCAATATTTCCTAGAAGATGTGAAGAGCAAACAAAGGGGTTTCTGGTTTAGTGCATGGTGATTAAAATTTTTGGTTAACAGAAACATCTTATTTAATGTAAAATTTTTTAATCTATGTTTTTCTCTATCAGTCAACAAAGCTTATTTTCCTATCAGGTACAAATGCCTCAGCAATGCATTTTAAAACATGCTACACATAAACATAAGGCAGAAAGTTAAAAATAAGTGAGGTTATAAGGAAATAAAAGTGGAAGGAAAAAGCACATTGGACAAGAGAGACATCATCATGAATTCAAAGACTCATCAAACCAATGGCATATTGAAGACAGGGCAGTGGAAGACCCTTATGTTCTCAAAAGAATCAGCAGTCCAACCCACTCTAACATTTTACTTTGGAATTTCCCTTCACAGAAACCTTTGTAAGCTACAAAATTCCCTTATATTTTGTTTTTTCCCCATGGTAACCAAAAGTGTTGCAATTAAAGTGTTACTTTCAGTAACAGATGCCTTTGGTGTCTTTACTCTGTTCATATGTTAACTGAAAATCTATCACATTGTCAATCTTCATTACCCCTTGATTTTGATAGGTGTCTTTAAAACAAATGCACGTAAAATGCTAACCAATCCATTCACAAAATTTACTCATCTGGGTGAAATTTACTGCCATTCTTTGACTATGTAATTTTTTATAAAATAAAATTTTATAAAAGACTGGGATTATTGGTAACTCAGACTATAAGAGGCGTTTGCTAGATTTTGGGTTTTTTTTTAAACAGCTTTATTGAGATGTAATTTATGTACCACACATCTTATTCATTTAAAATGTAAAAAAGCAGGGGGTACCTGGGTGGTTTATTCAGTTGAGCATCTGACTCTTGATTTCAGTTCAGATCATGATCTCCTGGTTCATGAGATTGAGCCCCACATTGGACTCTGCACTGACAGCATGGAGCCTGTTTGGGATTCTCTCTTTTCTTCTCTCTGCCCATCCCCAGTGTACGCACTCTCTCTCTCTCTTTCTCTCTCAAAATAAATGAATAAATGTTAAAAACATAAAGTGTAAATGTTTTAGTGCATTTATGAATTATACAACCATCACCCCAATCGATTTTAGAACATTTTTATCACTGCCAAAATAAACCCTGAGCTCTCATTCCCTTCTTCTCCAGCTTCTGGCAATCACTGATCTGTCTCTAGAGATTTGACTGTTTTAGGAATAGAATCATACAATATGTGGTCCATTTTGATTGACTTCTTTCACTTAGCATAATTTTTACAAGGTTTATCCATATTGGATCAGTACTTAATTTCTTTTTATTGCCAGAAAATATTCCATCGTATGGCTATGACACACTTCATCTGTCTACTTATCAACTGATGGACACTTGAATCAACTCCATTGTGGGATTATTATGAAAATTTCATGAATATTCATGTACAAGATATATATGGGCAGATATTTTCATTTTTTCTGGATATATACTGAAGGGTAGAATTGTAGAATCAATCATTTTGAGAAATGACCAAATTGTTTTTCAAAATGGATGAAGGTTCCAGTTTCCCTGTGAGAGGTTTTAAATTCAGAAATGCACATTCAATATTTGAACACTTATTAAAATAAAGTTTTAGACAGATAGTGAGTACCTAGAAAACATAGCCTGTTTACCTAGAAATTTTTCTTAGAATTTTGGACATATTTCTCAAAAAAAAATCCTATTTTTGCCTTCTTCCTTTAAAACAAAATCTATTAAGTTGTGTAGTGAAGGGGTCAGCTAAAAGACAAGCTGGAAAAGGAGATATCAAAGAGGTTTCCATTTTTTCAGACAAATATTTCTTCTGCTAAATTAGACTCAAAACTACCCCTATCTGATTCTATAGAATTTAGTACTTCTACTTTCAGACTATGCTTAACAATTAAAACTTTGAGACTCCATGTTTAACGTCTATATTACAACTGTTAATATTATTTACTATTATCCAATTAGATTTACATTTTTACACACATGCTGCAAGGTTTATTGTTCACCTCTGTTTTCCCTTCATTTTCCTCTATTTCAAAGTTTCTGTATTGTGATGCTTTTGCTGGTATAGTACTCTCTTGAGCATGTAATTATCTTGCTTACATGAGATAATATCTAAATTCTCTCTATTTAAAAATACCTTTCTTCAGATAGGGAAAGGATTTTTCAACTGCCTAGAGAACACTTTTTCTGTAGTAAATTATAGGTGCTACTCCTTCTAATATCCAACGTAAGATATAAGAAGTCAGATGCCAGTCTAAATCCTTTTCCTATAAAAATAACTTATTCTGGGGGCACCTGGGTGGCTCAGTTGGTTAAGCATCCAGCTTTGGCTCAGGTCATGATCTCATGGTTCATGGGTTTGAGCCCCGCATAGGGCTCTGTGCTGACAGCTAGCTCAGAGCCTGGAGCCTGCTTCAGATTCTGTGTCTCCCTCTCTCTCTGACCCTCCCCTGATCGCACTGTCTCTCTCTCTCTCTCTCTCTCTCTCTCTCTCTCTCTCTCTCTCTCAAAAATAAATTTTTAAAAAAAGCATTAAAAAATTAAAAAAATAAAAATAATTTATTCTGTCTGAAAGATTCTAAGATTTTTTCTTTATGGTCAAAGCTGAAGAACTTTACTAGTTATGAGTCTCTTATTATCCCTGACTAGAAATCTAGGAGTCTTTCCAATTTAAATTGATCTTCAACTCAAGGAAAATTTCTTCTATTTTTTATTTAATATCCCTCCCCCTATCCTTTTTTAATTCTTCCTCTGAAGAGGTTATTACTCACTTGTGAGAGCTGTTGAATTTGACTTTCAAGTATCCTTTTTCTCTCATTATTTCCATGTGTTTGTAATTTCAATCTATGTTTTGTGACATTTCTTGCACTTAATCATAAAGGGCACTAATCTAAGTCTCTGTAGTACCCATTCTCTCTTTCAATAATATTTTACTTTGAAAGGCATTACAGTCAGTGTGTAGGAGTGTCTATATGTGAGTTTTATATCATAGAATCTACATAAATGATCTATCATTTGCTTGTTCAAATTATCAGTCCATTTCAGGGAAGATGGCAGCAGAGTAAGAGGATCCTAGGCTTGCCTTGTCCCATGAGCAATCATCCTAAATACCACATATCAACCTGAAGACTGACAGAACAAACTCTACAATGAAAAGTAAAGAAGAGACCTCATCAAAGAAGATAGGAAGTACACAGATGCAGTTTGGGAGAAAAAAGGATCATGGCTGCTGCAGTGGGGATGGACCCAAGGTCACAGAGAAGGAAGAGAGACAGACTAGCACACAGGGAAGTCTCTTGGTGAAAATGAATCTCCATACAGCTGCGTGGAAAGCAAAGGGGGCAAATTTCATGAGTTACTGCAACCAGTGGATCTTAAGCCTGGAGTTTTAAAGGTCAATGGGCTTGGCTCAGGGAGAGCCCAAAGGTATTTGGTCTGTCCTTAGATTGAAGGGAGGGCAAATAGTTCAGGGACATATAGCATGGAAATAGTGATCTGGAGAGCACATGGTCACACAGTGGGGATATTATTTGATCTTCTCAGAGAATGTCCCAAAGAGGCAGGATTCACAGAGAGACCTCTTCTGGAATAAAGGAACTGACCAGCCCCATTTCCTCTCCCACCACTGTGCATAAATACAGAGCCACTTGCAGGAACAAGCACACCACCAACACTCACTACCTAACTTGATTACACCAAGTCTTGCCCCATGCCTCCCTCCTCCATTCTGGTGGAACCACCCTTTTCAGTCATGCTTGCTTCAGTCCCAGCATGGTGGGCCACTTCCCCAAGAAGACCAGCCCAAACCCCTGTGAACACCGTATCTACCAACCTGTGATCTCTTCTTCATAACTTCATTACCCTCGAGAACAGAAGAGGTAGCTAACGTTCCTAACACAGAGAAGCAGGACAGAGACTTATACAAAATTAGCAGAGGAACATGTACAAACAAAACAAAACAAAACAAAACAAAACAAACCAGGACAAGACCAGAGCCAGAGATCTAAGTTAAACAGATATAAGTAACATGCCTGAAAGAGATTTTAAAGTAATGATCATAAAGATACTCACCAGACTTGAAGAATCAGTGGAAGAAAGGAGGGAAGAGGGAGACCCTTAATGCAGAGATAAGGAATAACCTAAGAGAGATAAAGGGCTCAATAAACAAAATAGGAAACATATTTAATGCAATGTACAGCAGGCTGGAAGAAGCAGAGGAATGAATTAATGACCTAATGTCATTAATTCTTTCAACACAGAGAATGTTTCAACAACATTCAACAACAGAGTAATGGAAAGTAATCAAGCTGAACAAAAAAGAGAAAAACAATTATTAAATAGGAGAATAGACTTAGGGAACTCAATGACTCCATCAAACAAAACATTCACATTATGAGTCCCAGAAAAAGAAGAGAAAAAGATGGGGCAGAAAATTCATTTTAAGAAATAATACCTTAAAACTTCCCTAATCTGGGGAATGAAACAAGTATCCAGATCCAGAAAGCACAGAGAATCCCAACAAAATCAACAAAAGCAGATCCCCACCAAGATATATTATAATTAAAATGACAAAATACTGTGGTAAAGAAATAATTTTTAAAGCATCAGGACCAAATGAAACAGTTACATACAAAGGAAACCCCATAAGGCTATCAGGGGATTTTTCAGCATAAACTTACCAAGCCAGATGTGAGTGGCATGATATATTCAAGAGGTGAATGGGAAAAATCTAGAGCAAAGAATACTCTATCCAGTAAGGCTATCAATTGGAAAAGAAGGAGAGACAGAGAGTTTCCCAAACGAACTCAACTAAAAACTAAAGGAGTTCATGACCATTGAACCAGCCCTGCAAGAAATATTGAAGGGAACTCTGAGTGGAAAGGAAAGACAAAAAGTGACAATATGAGAGTAGGAAACGAAAAAGGAAAAAATAGAAAATAAAAATAAAATAAAAAGGAGTAAATGTGAGTATTTTTGTTAAATATCACTCAAGGACTGACAACCACAAAATAAAAGGATGTAAAATATGACACCATGTACCTAAAATGTGAGGAGGAGAGAAGCAAAAACATGGGTTCAAAGTTAAATGACCATCAACATAATATAGTCTGCTATATGCAGAAGATGTCATATACAAACCTAATGATAACCACAAATTATAAACCACTAATAAATATGCAAAGAATAAAGAGAAAAAAATCTAAATATATCAATGAAGAAAACCAGCAAACCATGAAAGAGAGAAACACAAGAAAGGACCAAAGAAAATCTTTAGATTTTTAGATCTTTATTACAAAACAAGTAATAAAATGGAAATAAATATATATGTATCAGTAATTACTTTGAATATAAATGGGTTAAATGCACCAATCAAAAGACATAAGGTTGCAGAATGGATTAAAAAAATATGACCCATCTATATGCAGCCTACAAGGGGCTCATTTTAGACTTGAAGACATCTGTAGATTGAAAGTGAGAGGATGGAACAACATTTATCATACAAAGGAATGTGAAAAGAAAGCTATATATGGGATAGACTATACTTAAAAAGAAAACTGTAACAAGAGACAAAAGGGCATTATATAAAAATAAAGGGGACAATCCAACAAAAAGATATAACAATTATAAATGTTTACATACCCAACATGAGAGCACACAAATACATAAAACCATTAATAATAAAGGAACTCATCAATAATGATACAATAAAATGAGACAATAACAACCAATACAATAACAACCCACTCACATCAAGGGATAAATCATCTTAGCCGAAAATCAACAAGGAACAGTTGCTTTATGGCACACTGAATCTGATGGACATAATAGATATATTTAACACATTCTATTCTGAAACAGAATACACATTTTTTCAAGTGCACATGGAACAGTTTCCAGAATAGATCACATATTACACCACAAAACAAGCCTCAAAAATTTCAAGAAGATTGAAGTCATACGATGTATCTTTTCTGACCACAATGCTATGAAACTAGAAGTCAACTAAAGGAAAAATTCTAGAAAGATCAGAAATACATGGAGGTTAAATAACATGTTACTAAAATATTGAATGGCCAACCAAGAAATAAAAAGAAAAACATAAAAAAGGACATGGAAACAAATAAAAATAAAAACACAATGGTTCAAAGCTTTTGGGATGCAGCAAAGTAATTCTAAGAGGGAAGTTCATAACAATACAGGCCTAAATCAAGAAGCAAGAAAAATCTCAGGTAAACAACTTGACCTAGCTCCTGAAGGAGTGAGGAAAAGAACAATAACAACAACAAAAACCTAAGCCAGAAGAAGGAAGGGCATAAAAAAATTAGAGCAGAAATAAATGCTATACAATCTAAAAAAAAAAAAAAAACCAATAGAACAGATTATGAAACCAGGAGCTGGTTCTTTGAAAAAATAAATAAAGTTGATAAAACTCTAGCCAGACTTAACAAGAAAAAAAGTGAAAGGGCAAATAAATAAAAGCACAAATGAAAGAGGAGAAATAACAACTAGAACCACAGAAATACACACAATTTTAAGGGAATATTATGAAAAACTATATGACAACAAATTGGACAACCTAGAAGAAATGAATAAAAGTCCTAGAAACATATAAACCACCAAAACTGAAACAGGAAGCAACAGAAGATGTGAACAGATTCATAACCAACAAAGAAACTGAATCAGTCATCAAAAACTCCCAAAAAACTGAAGTCTAGGGCCAGATGGCTTCACATGCAAATTCTACCAACATTTAAGGAAGAGTTAATACCTTTTCTTCTTAAACTATCCTCCCCAAAAAAAAGAAAAAAAAAAAGAAAGAAAGAGACGTTTCTAAACTCATTTTATGAGGCTACCACTACCTTGATACAAAAATCAGATGACACTACAAAAAAAGAGGAACTACAGTCCAATATACTCGATGAACACAGAAGCAAAATCCTCAACACAATACTAGCAAAGCAAATCCAACAATACGTTAAAAAGATCATCTGTCACAATCAAGTAGAATTTACTCCTGGATTGCAAGTGTTTTTCAATATTCACAAATTAATCAAAATGATCTATCACATCAATAAGAGAAAGGATAAAAGGCATAAGATCATTTCAATAGATCACAGAAAAAGCATCTAAGTACAACATCCATCCATGATAAAAATCCTCAACACATTATGTTTAGAACAAAAACATCTCAACATAATAAAAATCATCTATAAATAAAACCCAAAGTCAACATTATCCTTAAGGGTAAAAAACCAAGAGCTTCTCCCCTTAGGATCAGGAATAAGACAGGGATGTCCACTCTCACCTCTTTTATTCAACATAGTAGTGGAAGTCCTAATCACAACAATCAGATGACAAAAAGAAATGAAAGGCATTGAAATAGATAAGGAAGAAGTAAAACTTTCACTATTTGCAAAAGACATCATACTCTATATAGAAAACCTACCCCAACAAAAAAAACTGCTAGAACTGATAAGCAAATTCAGTAAAGTCACAGGATTCAAAACTAATGTACAGAAATCTGTTGCTTCCCTATACCCCAATAATAAAGCAGAAGAAAGAGAAATCAAGAAGGCAATCCCATTTACAATTGCACAAAATCCATAAGATACCTAGGAATAAACCTAAGCAAAGAGGTTCAAGACGTGTACTCTGAAAGCTATACAAAACACGGATAAAGATACTCAAGGTAACACAAAGAAATGGAGACATTCCATGCTCATGGATTGGAGGAATGAATATTGTGAAAATGTCTATACTACTGAAACCAATTGACTCATTTAATGCCATCTATCAAAATACCAAAAACACTTTTCACAGAATTAAAACAAAACAATCCTAACATTTGTATGGAATCACAAAAGACCTTGAATGCCAAAGCAATTTTGAAAAAGAAAAGCAAAACTGGAAGCATTACAATTCAAGTTATATAAAAGCTGTAGTGAATAAAACAATGTAGTCCTGGCATAAAAATAGACACAGTGACTGATAAAACAGAATAGAAAATCCAACATAAAGCCACAACTATATGGTTAATTAATCTTTGCCAATGCCAGAAAGAACAACCAATGGGAAAAGGACAGTCTCTTCAACAAATGATTCTGGGAAAACGGAACAGCAACATGCAAAAAAAAGAATGAAACTGTGTCACCTATTATACTTTACAAAAAATAAATTCAAAATGGATTTAAAAACTGAATGAGACCTGAGATCATAAAAAAAAAACCCTAGAAAAAAAACACAGGCAGTAACTTCTTTGACAGCAGGTAACATCTTTTTTCTAAAGATGCTTCCTGCAGCAAGGGAAACAAAAGCAAAAATAAGCTACTGGGATTATATCAAAATAAAAGGGATCTACACAGAGAAGAAACAGTCAACAAAACTAAAAGGCAACCAACAGAATGAGATCAGTTATTTTCACATGACATATCAGATAAAGAATTAGTATCTAAAATACATAAAGAATTAACAAAACTCACACCCAAAGAAAAAATAATCCAATTAAAAATGGGCAGAGGACATGAACAGGTATTTCTCCAAAGACGACATACAGAGGGTCAACAGACACATGAAAAGATGCTCACCATCACTTAAACTATCAGGGAAATAAATGAAAATCAAAACAACAAAAAGATATCACCTCCCACTTGTCAGAATGACTAAAATCAACACAAGAAACAACAGGTGTTAGTGAGGATGTGGAAAAAAACAAACGTTCATATGCTATTGATGGGAATACAAACTGGTATGGCCACTGTGGAAAACAGTATGGAAGTTCCTCAAAAAGTTAAAAATAAAACTACTCGGGGCGCCTGGGTGGCTCAGTCGGTTAAGCAGCTGGCTTCGGCTCAGGTCATGATCTCACAGTTCGTGGGTTCGAGCCCTGGGTCAGGCTATGTGCTGACAGCTAGCTCAGAGCCTGGAGCTTGCTTCGGATTCTGTGTCTCCCTCTCTCTCTGACCCTCCCCTGCTTGTGCTCTCTCTGTCTCTCAAAAATAAATAAAAGACATAAAAAATTAAAAAATAATAATAAAATAAATAAATAAATAAATAAAACTACTCGATGATCCAGCAATTGTACTACAGGGTATTTACCCAAAGAATACAAAAACATTAACTCAAAGGGACATGTGTACCCCTATGTTTTTAGCAGTATTATTTATAATAGCCAAGACATGGACATAGTCCCAGTGTCCATTGATTGATGAGTAAAGACGATGTGATATATACAATGGAGTTAACATTCTATTCAGTCATAAAAAAGGAATGAAATCTTGCCATTTGCAATGGCAGGGATGGCGCCAGTGAGTATCATGCTAAGTGAAATAAATCAGTCAGAAAAAGACAAATACCATGCAATTTCACTGATATGTGCAATTTAGGAAACAAATGAGCCAAGGAAAAAAATGAGAGAGAGATGGATGCAGAGAGAGAAAGAGAGAATGCAAGATGGTTACCAAAGGGCAGGTTGATGAGGGGATGGGTAGAATATGTGATGAAGATTAAGGAGTGCTCTTGGTGTAATGAGCACCCAGGCATGTATGGAATTGCTGAACTACTGTATTGTATACTTGATATAATATAACACTGTCCATTAACTGGCTAGAATTAGAATGAAAACTTTTAAAAAATAAAATAAAAATAAATTATCCATCTCTTAAAATAGTTCTCTTTTGCAAGAAGTCATTTTTCCTTGGTGTCTTGTTTATTCTCCATCCCTCTACCTGCAGAGTCCAAGGGACTGTGGTTTATTTCTCAGAACCAGCTCTGCCCATAGACAAACACTTGGCCAGCTCACTGCCAGTCCAGCCCATTGCACCAGGAGCAAAACTCTGCACTCTGGTTTTCTCAGCTGTGAAGTAGCAATCTTCCTGCCTCTGCAGTAAAGCCATTTTAGCAACCTATATTGTGGTGCTGCCATCTTTCCACAAATAGGAGTGCCAGGGAGCCCTCCCAAGAGGGCTGTTGACATGAGGTCTCTACCAGCTGATCTCCAAGCCATAAATTCAGGTAATGATTGTATCTCCTTTCAAATCTAGGGCCTGAAGCCTATTTATCACTCCAGTCTCTCTTTCTGCTAACCTGGTAGCTTCCTAACTCAGGATAAATAAAAATAATATTTTTAACACTAACAGCAATAACTAACATTTCTAGGCACTTAACATCAAGTACTTACAATAAAATGGAAGAGTTTCTTTCCAGTGGTGCCTATTTATCCTTCATTAGTTAGCTCAAATGCATACAGTAGACATTTCAAAGCAGGCATACATCTCTTTAAATATACTAAGACAGAACAGAAAGAAATTACGAAGTTACATGAAAATACTTTTATGCCTCACTACTAGATGAAGTTCATTCACATCATACAAAAAGTAAAATCAAATGTACAGATTCAGAAGCTTGAAAATACATGGTCATCAGTGTTTTAGAAAGAACCAAAGCCTTCTTACCAGAAAAAGGTGGGACTGAATCCCTAGTATAAACTACTTTCCTGCATCTAAAATTCCACACTTACCAAATAGGAATGACAATAACTTCTATACGGGGTGTTTGCAAGGATTAACTGACAAAACATCTTCTAAGACCTGACATGTTGTAGGTGCTCAGTAAATAACAGCTCCCATTCTGCTTTCCTTCTAATTAGTTTTTTAAAACAAAGCCTCACATGAGGAGTGTGTGTGCTGTATTCTAAAAAGACTTTCTCCACCGGAGCTCAAGCTCCACGGCGGAGGGAATCTTGTCTGTGTCATTCACTGCTCATTCCCAGGTATAAGAAAAGTCCCTAGCACTCAGTAAGTATTTGTAGAATGTTGAACCATCCTATCAGCTAAGGTTGGTAGAGATCTTAGTTTAAAAATAACTTGAGCATTCATGTCTAATTTGAGCAGCATCATATTCTCCCTATCACCTATCTCTATTTGTTAAAGGGGAACTCAAGGCTCAGGAAGGTACCAGTGACATGCCCAAGAAAAGGAGACTAGGCTTCAGACTCCAAATTAGTGATCTTTGCTCTGGATTACACTACCAGCTACTATCCCCTGCTGCCTTCTTCTAAGTGTGAACAAGCTCCACTACAATTTCTATATATGAAAAAACAAAAAAATGACCACCAACAACAACAACAACAAAAAAAAAACCCACGACTTATTCCATTGGGTCATGTAGGGTCGAGGAGCCAAGTGATGCAGGATGTCCATTGCTATTAGTGAACTGAACCAGTGTTCTCATTCTCTTTAGCAGTACAGAAATGGCCTCAGGCAGCTGAGGACACAGATGCTTCACATCCGTGAATGAAACATTCCAGATCCCATGAGAGACAAGCAGCAGCACAGTAAGCTCAGACACAAAAAGGTTACAGGACAAGATGCTCCAGGCCAAATTTATTCATAGACTGGAGGAAATGTCAGAGATCCTTTGTGAGACAAGGAAAGTAAAATGTCTTCATTTGAGAAGAGGAAACTTATTTCCAGAGAGGGTGAGTCATCTGCCTGAGGTCACAAAGCAAGTAAGAGACCAGGGTCAAGGAAGAGCAGGTGTCCAGCCCCCAGATTACATCATTATCACCATTGCAGCCTGATGAAGAAGGGTACGGTGGCAATGCTGCAGTGGCTTCCGGCTCTGCAATTCTATAGTGAGTGCTTCCTGTGCATCAGGCCCTGTGTGCTACAAGCTCCACACGTTTTAATTCATTAAATCTTCTCCTGACTTCATTCATTCTATTACCTTCAATTTAAAACAAATTGAAAAAATAAACTTGTCAGAAGTCATATAGCTGGTGAGTGCTTATATCAAGAAACTTTCCTGTCCCTGGGTTAAACAATGCTGAACACAAATAAAAATAATTGACTTATGTGCTTCCTTCTAGAAGACAAGGTGAAGAATCAACCCAAATAGTATGCTTTTTACGATTATTACCTTACTAGAATAAACTATCCTAAAATTCATATGGAACCACAAAAAAACCCAAATGGCCAAAGTAATACTGAAGAAGAAAACCAAAACAGAAGGCATCACAATCCTAGACTTAGCGCCTCTTACAAAGCTGTCATCATTAAGACAATATGGTATTGGCACAAAAGCAGACATATAGACCAATGGAATAGAATAGAGAACCCAGAATTGGACCCACAAATGTATGGCCAATTAATCTTTGATAAAGCAGGAAAGAGTATCCAATGGAAAAAAGACAACCTCCTTAACAGGTGGTGCTGGGAAAACTGGACAGCAACATGCAGAAAAATGAAACTAGGCCACTTTCTTACACCATACACAAAAATAAACTCAAAATGGATGAAGGACCTGAATGTGAGACAGGAAGCCATCAAAACCCTCATGGAGAAAGCAGGAAACAACCTCCTTGACCTCAACCGCACCAATTTCCAACTCAACACATCCCCAAAGACAAGGGAATCAAGAGCAAAAATAAACTACTGCGACCTCATCAAGATAAAAAAGCTTCTGCAATGCAAAGGAAACAATCAAGAAAACTAATAGGCTACCGATGGAATGGGAAAAGATAGTTGCAAATGACATATCAGATAAAGGACTAGTATCCAAAATCCACAAGGAACTCACCAAACTCCACACCCAAAAAAAGGAATAATCCAATGAAGAAATGGGCAGAAGACATGAACAGACACTTCTCCAAAGAGGACATCCAGATGGCCAACAAACACATGAAACGATGCTCAGTGTCACTCAGCATCAGGGAAATACAAATAAAAACCACACTGAGATACCACCTCACACCAGTCAGAGTGGCTAAAATGAACAAATCAAGAGACTATAGATGCTGGCATGAATGTGGAGAGACGGGCACCCTCCTACACTGTTGGTGGGAACATAAACTGGTACAGCCACTCTGGAAAACAGTGTGGAGGTTCCTCAAAAAACTATCAATAGGACTCCCCTATGACCCAGCAATAGCACTGCTGGGGATCTACCTGAGGGATACAGAAGTGCTGAGGCATAGGGGCACATGTACCCCCAATGTTCACAGCAACACTGAACAATAGACAAATCATGGAAAGAGCCTAAATGTCCATCAAACAATGAATGGATCAAGAAGATGGGGTTTATATATACAATGGAATACTACATGGCAATGAGAAAGAATGAAATCTGACCATTTGTAGGAAAGTGGATGGACCTCGAGGGTGTTATGCTAAGCAAAATAAGTCAGGCAGAAAAGGACAAATATCATATGTTTTCACTCATAGGTCTAACAGGAGAAACCTAACAGAGGACCATTGGTAGGGGAAGGGGGGGAAAGAGTTAGGGAGAGGGAGGGGGGCAAATCATGAGAGACCCTTGAATACTGAAAACAAACTGAGAGCTGAAGCGGGAGGGGGAAAGGGAAAGAGGGGTGATGGTCATGAAGGGGGGCTCTTGTGGGAAAGAGCACTGGGTGTTCTATGGAAACCAACTTGGCAACAAACTATAAAAATAAATAAATAAATAAATATTTTAAAAACTAAGACTATTAGCTTACCTGGCTAGAGTTTCTTCAAAACCCTCATTTCACTATGAGGTGAATTCTGCCCCTTCCCAATCAAAAGAACAGCCTTAAATCAATCAGCCCTAGTGCTAAAATATACCTCAAACATCTTCCTCTGACCTTTCCCCTCCCAGATGTTATGAAGACTCCTGTGATGTGATGTTCTCTCTATGACAGTAGGTCTGACAAGCCTGGCTCTGACTGATTAGGGTATTCCAGTGGGTTTGGGGGACATCAAAACAAGCAGATGACAAAACTGGAGCTCAACACCAGATGTGCTAAAATACAAAGTCCATACTGGTAATCATCACTTACTAGCCCCCTCTTCATCAACTGCTCCTTCTTCATGAATCTCATTCAGCTGATTTTAGAAGCTTCCTCAAATTATCCAAGTCACACTCAAAGGCTCCCGCATCTGGTTACTATCAAGTCTTCTGTTCTCCACTATCGGAGCACAGTCTTCAATATACCTGTTTTCCCTACCTGCTGCTGCCAAGAGACTGTAGATGTCAGAAGAATGGCAATCCTATCTTCATTCATCTCCTCATTCATTCCCTCAACATTTATCAAGTACATACTGCATGGCCAGGTTTTACTCAAGATTTTATTTTCATCATTTCAGCACACAAAAAAAACATTCAATAACCATAATAAACATTTTTAAATAAATGGATGGTTGAATGGATGAAGAGGTCAATGGATGGGGCTATAAAATAATCCTACTTCATAGGAACATGCAGAAGACATCCACTGTTGAGCCAGGTTCCCTTTTACACACTGACAATTCTTGCAGACTGTTGTTGGAAATTAAATAAAAGGAGGAACACATCATTTTTTTTCCCTCTAACATAGGATGGCATCTAATAGAACGGCACAGAAGTATAATGCCAGAAAAATGAGACTGTGTTCTACTTCTTCCTGTTGGGAATTGTTCCCAACCATTTGAGAGGGCAGATTCATGTCAGTATCCTGATCATATTACTGAACAATTCTCCATGGAGGTCCTGAAAATGAAATGCACTGTTTCTCTCATTCAGAGTGATGTGGGAGAGGAGCCAGTTAACAACCTTTAGCCTTCACCCAAGTCTCCCACCTGTCAAACACCCAGACTTCCTCCCACACACCCTCAAATAAACATAGGAAAACAAGGATGCAGGTCAGGAGAACACTGACATTGTTTGTCTCTCTGCTTTCTCTCAAGGACTGTGATGGCAATTGTGATGACGGTGCTATGGAAAGAATGATAGAGTGGAATACTCAATGGTTACTAAGGAGATCAGTGCATACATACATACAGTCCTGCCTACAATTTTTCTTTTCTTCCTTACCTCTTTCATGGTCATGAACAAAGAGACTATGTAGAAAGCCCTCAAGATGGAAAATGTCAAAGGATATTGTCTCTCCTCCCAATCCCTTGGGACACAGCTTATAGTGGTGCTGAGAGCATTAGATAATGGCGTTGGCCATACCCACAACCTTCTTCCCCAACAAATCTGCATACCCATGTCTCAGGTGGAAGTAAAGAAGTAGCTCAAAGCAACACCACCTCTTTCCCTAAGACCAGAGCAAAGGGCCAGAGAAGCCATCTCTTGCCTTTTTCAATACTCTGCGATGGCCACGTTTATGAGCCTAAGGGAAGAATGGTCATAGTGGGCAGAACAACTGAGAGAGGGGCAGGAAAGCGAAGAGGAATAAATCTCAAGAAAACAAAGCAAAACGAACAAGATCAAGAAAAACCAGCTGGAAACTAGAACAGAATGTCAGCCGAGATAAGGGGTTAAAAGATTGTTAAAGGTCTTTAAAGGCTGGGGGGCTATCCAGGGGCTCAACTGGTTAAGTGTTGGACTCTTGATTTTGGCTCAGGTCACGACCTCACAATTGGTGAGATCAAGTCCTGCGTTGTGCTCTGCACTAACAGCAGAGCCTGCTTGAGATTCCCCTCCTCTCCCTCTCTCTCTCTGCCCTTCACCCACTCACCTGTATTCTCTCTCAAAATACATAAACAAACATTACAAAAATAAATACAAAAAATAACGAAATAAAGACACAAGCTGGTTCTAGCTTCCTCTTGGGAAGTAGAAAGAACATTGTTCTCACCCATACACAAAAGCAACAACAACAACAACGATAAAAACAGGATACTGAACAAATTCCTAACTTCTTACAAAAATTGAGAACCGGAGTCACATGACAACCAACTAACCCAAAATTTAAGGGAAGATAGGTGTCTACAAGCAAAGTCAAGACCTGTTTACATGGGGAAGACACCTTTGGAGATCAGTATGAAGAATTCATCTAAATTCTAAATACATTTAACAAATTAGCAAAGGCCTAGCACAGGCTGCGTAGAGAATAGAGGCAGCTTATAAGAGGGATTTGTACCCACTTGTAGGCTTTTCTACTGGAAAGAAAGATTGGCCAGGGGCCTGCGAAAGCATCTCTCGAGGTGCAAGCCTGAGAAGGAAACACAGCCCCAAGCATGGACAACTCTGCCCAGACACTGAGTCAGCCAAAGCCTTGCAGAACTGACTCGGACAACAAATCCTGTCCCTCGGGGCAATATTATGACTTCCTCAGACCCTAGGCATTTCTGCTTTTGTGGGCCTCTTCCTCCAGTTAAAATTATACATACATATGTATATAAAGTTATATTTTACAACTGTGTTGGTGAACAAGTGAGTATCATTCATGTGGAGTAAAATATTCTATGTTTATTACTATTATACTCATTTTCACTTATCATTTTAAATAGTTAACATAAAAGCATTTGCGAGGAGCCCTAAAACACCAATGGGCTCTAGATGCTGTCCCTACTGGGACACATAGGTGGAAAGCCCCCCAGTTTTCAGGGAGGGGGAGACTTGCAGCTGGGGGCAAGGCAGGAGCACAGGGAGGGGCACAGTGGAGGCCCAAAGACACAGTGCCACCTGAGAGCAAGTCTTCCTCAGAACCACAGAACCCTCGACCTCCAAACATGACTAGCCTAACCATCTAGCTACAGAAAGCAACATAAGGGCAAGAGCAGGGTGAAAACCACCCTTGAAGAACAGCAAAACTAAAGGATGGAGAACAGATCAGTGGGTGACATGGATTGGGGGATGGCAGACTAGTAGGGAGTGATGTTGATTCCAAAAGAACAGCTGATGTGACTGTTGTTTATCATTCATTCATTCACTCACGCATTTTAGAGAGTGGGGAAAGGAGCAGAGGGAGAGAAAAAGAGAGAGAGAGAAAGAGAATCTTAAGCAGGCTCCCTGTTCAGTGTGGAACCCATCATGGGCCCATGAACTGCGTGGAAATCAAGAGTCAGATGCTCAACTGACTGAGCCACCCAGATTCCCCTGCTCCTTGTCTTGGTTGTGGCTGCGGACACAGAATTCTATGCATTTATTAAAATAAACAAAGGAAAAAAGAGACAAACAAAAAAAACCCAGATTCTTAAATACAGAGAAGAAACTGGTGGTTGTTAAAGGGGTGGTTGGTGGGGAGGTGGGTGAAATAGGTCAAGAGGATTATGAGGTGCAAACTTCCAGTTACGAAATAAGTAAGTCACGGAGGTGAAAAGCACAGCACAGGGAGAATAGTCACTAACATTGTCGTAGGGTGTTTGGTGACAGACAGTAACTACGCTTAGCCTGGTGTGCACAGAGTTGTGTCTAGAATTGTTGAATCATCATCTGGTACACATAACACTGTAGGTAAATTATACCTTTCTTGGCATACACCAAAAAGACTGAATGAATAAATATGTGCAAATAAATAAAATTTAAATATTTTATGTAAATAGCTGGAAATAGCCATAAATGCATTCATCTTTCTTTCTTCGCTGAGCATCCTAAATTTGGCATGCCAGATCTTCTGTTTCCCATACCCTCTACCCTGCCCACATAGCTTGCTTATTACAAAGGAAAAACCCTAAAAGAAAAGTAAGACAGAGGTCCTCAAATGTAAATTTCAATACATATTATTGATTTAAACACTGTTTGTGACTGAAACAAAGCAAGTTTTGAGGGTAATACAAAACTTTTAAATGCTCTGAACACATTCTTCTTATATTGATGGTCCAAATCTCCTTGTGTTACAATTCATCTGCTGCTTGGATAAAGAAATAAAGCAAAATTATTAATGTGCCTTTGCCATAAATAATTAACCTCATCATGGGCGAAAGTGTGAAAGCAGGCTTAAAGAAACACTGCCTCTAACAGTAACTGATATTTATCTCTTCTGTCTAACTATTAAAAGCTACTCATAACACTTAGTACTGCTACTAGAAGAAAGAATACTTAATCCATCATAATTTCAGATGATTTATATATATCGTAAAGGGGGCAGTTCTTCTCTTGTGCCATTCATAAAACAGTAAGCTTCTAATAAATCACTTAGCCAAGATTTCCATGCAAGCATCATCATCTCATGTTTTAGCTTAAAGGAATAGGTCCTCCACGCCATCATTATAAATCAAATTTCCATTCATATGACTGAACCCATGTGTTATTCATTAACAGATTTTAGATTTGAGTAAATATCCTGTTCTCTGCTCAGTCTGTTCAGGAGACTGTTTATTCATGAGAAATGCAAACTCCCTAGCCTTCACTGGTGTCAGAGTGGAAATAGAGTCACTTTAGTGATAATACTTTACTGGCTCTTGCCCTCACCTGCTCACCTGTACTGATTCCCCATGGGGGTTTGGGAGCCCTTAAAGGTTATCTCAGAAGTGTTCACTGGCCAGACCGTCAGCTACCATCACCGGAAAGCATCTACCATGTCCCCTCTCTGCTCTAGCCCTGTCCTCTGCCCATCAAGACCCTACAGGGAATCTCATCACTACCACTGCTGGTGGGACCCACCAGTAGTCACCAACACCACACCAAGAATGGTACATCTAGCCTGGGAGCACGAAGATGTCCACTCCTGAGATACCAATGCTCCCCACCCCAGGTCTCCCCATCATACCGTGTCACTCAAATAGCTATCTGTCCAAGAACTGTCACTAAGTCCCTTGTGAAAACTGCTCCTTTTTATTCTCCCTAAAAATCTCTTCTGGGCTGAGCCAGGATAGACAGATGCTGCACTTTTTACCCCCAAACCCATTCTTCAATCCAGGCGTGAACAGTACTCTGTCTCTCTAGCTTTTTTGCTTGTTTCTTTTTAATCATTTGTTTTACGTGCTCACACAAGTTCCTCTTTTTTTCTCCCATTCTTTATTGTGGTAAAATACATATCATATAAAATTTACCATCTCAACTGTCTTGACATGTACAGTTCATGGTATTGAGTACATTCATAATCTTATGCAGCCATGCCCACCATCTACCTCCATAGCTCTTCATCTCGCAAAACTGAAATTCTGCATCCAGGAAACACACTAAATCTCTATCCTCCTCCCTCAACCTCCTCCCTCCTCCACAATCTCCATCTTACTCTGTTTCTATGAGTATGACTATTAGAAGTAACTCATATAAGCAGAATCACACAGTATTTGTCCTTTTATAACTGGCTTATTATACTTAGCATAATGACCTCGAGACTCAGGCAGGTTTCTCCCCAGCTTTTTCAATCAATACCAAAAATCTAAGCAAAGTAACTTCTCAGGACTGTCTGTTTCCCAACCACACATGAATTTCAATTCAAGCCTAAGGTAGGACATGTGGTCCATATAAAATCTTTGAATTTCAAAGCCAATTAATTTCTTTCTAATACCTGCCCTAGGGCCACCTACATAACCTCACCACTCTGTATCTTATTCACAGTTGTATTTGGAATATTAATGAGCATAAGCGTCTTAAGAGAATCAGTAATAGGATAATATATTTTCTTTTTCCAGTATTCTTCTTTTGTCAAATGCAAAAAGCCTGACTTGCTGCTTTTAGGTCTAGCTCAAAGTCATATCCTGCTACTTGTATAGCACGTTCACATGAACCAGGGAATAGAAGTCTCACCACAACTCCAGAGAATAAGGAAGAATAGGCACTATTTTAAACACACCTGAGGAAACGGAGTTTGGAGAAGTTAAATAACCTTCCAGAGGCCACACAGCAAATCTTGGTCTGAGTTAAAACTAGGCTTTTGTTATCCATTCTACACCTCCCTTCTATCCACCATCATTCATAAAATCTCTTGATAAGGAGTTGGGAATTATGATCCAAAGGGCATTAAAATATCCTACAATTACTCCAACACTTACACCTGCATTTCTTTCTCTGTGCCCTTTTTTAAATGCCAGATTTAGATTTCCCAAGCTAAGAATAAAGGAGGAGATGAGTTTCATTGAAGAAACTTAATTTGCAACATTTCCAGAAAAAGCAGCAATCTAAAGGCAATCATTTACATAGCTTCCTGAGTCACAGAAATTTAAGAAACTCCCACTATTTCCTTATAAACATAAAATGTTTATTATTGACGAAAAAGACACTTAAAAATCATTTATAGTATTCAGTAACTGGTAATTTCTCAAAAGTTTTCATTACGTCCTAACTTTTGTTGCCCTATAGTTTTTTTATGAATTACTTTTAAGAAATTATCCTATTTCAATCTACACCAGCCATCCTACTGTGAATGAAAAGCTCTCATTACAAATAGGACAGATTGTGTACAGTCTACAAATCCTCTCTGACATCTCTAGGCAATTACCCTGTGATGCAGTGATATTATCATAAATGAAATATTAAATGCAATTATACTAAGGGTCATGATTTAAGTATCGGTTTTTCAGCATCCTGGAACATAACTTCTCTTTTCTAGGCTCAGTTTGCTCTTCTGTTCCTCAAGGGGACTGGGCCACCTCAATGGTTTTCTAATTAAAGATGACAGCCCAAGTTTAGAAATGTTAATATGGTAATTACTACAGTGTCCACTAGGTGGCAGACGAGGCAACTTTGCCAAAGGAAACAGGCTAAAATTCTTTATAAAAAAATTTATTGTCAAGTTGGTTTCCACATAACACCCAGTGCTCTGCCCCAGAAGTGCCCTCCTCCATGACCATCACTCCCCTTTTCTGTTCCCCCTCCCCCTTCAGCCTTCAGTTCGTTTTCAGTATTCAAGAGTCTCTCATGATTTGCCTCCTTCCCTCTCCCTAACTCTTTTCCCCCCTTCCCCTCATCATGGTCTTTTGTTAGGTTTTGTGAGTGCAAACATATGGTATCTGTCCTTCTCTGCCTGACTTGATACTCTTAGCATGACACCCTCGAGGTCCATCCACTTTGCTACAAATGGTCATAGTTCATTCTTTCTCATTGCCATGTAGTACTCCATTGTACAGATAAATCTCATCTCCTTGATCCACTCATCAGGTGATGGACACTTAGGCTCTTTCCATGATTTGGCTATTGTTGACTGTGCTGCTATGAACATTGGGGTACATGTGCCCCTACGCATCAGCACTTCTGAACTATCTATTGATAGTTTTTTGAGGAACCTCCACACTGTTTTCCAAAAGTTCTAACAGCATGGTGCTGGAAAGGCAGTTTGGAATATGGTCTCATCGTTTTATTCATAAGGAAACTGAAACATAGAGTGGTTATATTCCACTTGGCCTGTTCCTCTGCAACACCAGGCAATATACCTTAACTCCACAGTTTGCCTATCCATATAATGGGGCTAATTTTGTGTACCTGGTTGTGAGGTTATGACGAGAAGGTATGTATAAAAGCACTTAACACAACGCCTAGCAAATGTACATGCATAATAAAAAAATGTACTGTTATCTTTACTGAAAAAAGTTGTTGGAAGAACTGAAAAGTAAAAGTAGATCTACTTTCCCAAATGTCAAAATTATAATGATGTCTAAATTATTAATAACCTGGAGGGATCTCACCAGTTCAAGTTTTATCACCTAATCTGCAAACTCTCATACTTTAGTCACTCCCTTTCTTTCCTTCCTCATCTCCCTGAGAGGCACTGCTACTTCTTGGGAGGATGGTTTTTGCAAGTTGTAAGCTTTAATCTCTTTACCAATACCTATAGATATCCCCTTCAAATCTGCTGTCATGTTTGAATTTGAGAGGGATCAAAGGAGATATAATAAGTACCCTTAAGATTGAAACTAATGTCATTAATACCTAATATTTAATGGGAATTTACTCTATCAGACATTGCACCAAGGGCTTTTTCTGCATGAACATATTTGATCCTTACAACCTTTGAAGTAGATACATTTATTACTCTCATTTTGTAGGTGAGGAAATTAAAGTACAGAATCCACACAGAAATTTAATATATTCCATCACATAACACAATGTGCCTTGTAAGCCTGGAATTACTCTTTTTTTAAAGAAAGAGGTTTTTTAAAATATAGTTTTAATTTATTGTTATTTACTTTATTGTTTTTTAATGTTGATTTATTTTTCAGAGAGAGAATGTGAGTAGGGGAGGTACAGGGAGAGACAGAGGATCCAAAGCAGACCCCTTGCCAACAGCCAAGAGCCTGACGCTGGACTCAGACAAACCATGAGATCATGACCTGAGCAGAAGTCAGATGCTTAATCAACTGAGGCACCCAGGCATCCCCAAGTCTGGAATTATTCTTGCTCCTAATTAAATACATGGAAATTGATCGTCTTCCCAAATATCAAACTCTATAACAATTTTTCCTCCGTCAGTTAGGAAGTTGGTACCATATGACATAACTTCTTGGCCAACATCATGAAGAATATGAACTAACTTACAATATCACAGTCTAGTCCCATCTTGAGCATTACAATAGACTGGGCACTTCTTTTCTTCATGGGAATATGTATGATACTTAAAAATATATTATAATTCTATAATAGTATATATATTTATATATAAATTATAAACATTTATAATACTTAATAAAGATCATCACTTTTTACTACCTGATTGTCACCTTATATATCTTCTGATTTTTGTCCAATGTCCTTAGCCAATGCTGTGACTTCCCCCAGATCCCTCTACAGAGGTCTAATCAGGTCTTCATATAGCCCTTAGAGGGAACTAACAACTTTTCTTCTTAGCTCCCCAGCCAGAGCTCTTTCTTTTTCTTCTCTTCTCAAAATAACAGTAAACTCCTTGAGAACAGGTGTAACAGGTTACACTACTTATAATAATTTCCTGGGACTTCCGAATACCCAAATGGTTCCTGACTGTGATGAGACCATAAAGGACAAATAGGAAATTTTGGAACCCAAATCAGCAAGGATATTAGCTTGGCTCTGTGACCAAGAATCTGTCAACAATCAATCCCTTTCTTGCCAAATATGTTGTGCAAGGAAACCTGGAGCAGGGTGATGTAAAGGTCAGCATAGCAAGACTTCCTTCAACACTAAATTATGTAGACCTACTGTGTTCAGGTCAATGAGACATTGGATGAACTTTTACTACATGTCAAGGACTAGGCTATATGTTGGAAACCCAAAGGTGAGAGACACAGTTCCTGCCTTCTGGATTTATATCCACACATTTTTTTATAGTAGTTTATTGTCAAATTGGTTTCCATATAACACCCAGTGCTTATCCATACATTTTAAACAGAAATAATTAAAATGTTACATGTGAGTAAAGGAATAGAGTTGTACATTTTCCTTACTTCGTTATCCTTTTTTCATATTTGCTACTGTTAATAAAAGGAGTATATTGATGCATCAAAGCTATGTTAAGAAGGGAAATAATCATTGAGACTCATGAGTCAAATTGGGACCCTCATCTTTAGATAAAGAACAATACCATGAGAAGAGTAACAGAGACCTAAACACATGGAAATGAGCAAGATGCAGCTACAAGTCCTAGAGAAGGAGCAACGGAGATTCAAGGAGGGGGAGTTAGAGGTGCTTAAGGAAAACAACTTTGTCAGTTACTGAAAGGGGAAAGGAATGTGTCTATGGTGGATTTCAGGCATACTGACATTCAGCTGAAAATAAGAGTAGATTTTGCTGGTGGCAGCAATGCACCAGCCTGCCAATGCACCTTGCCCCTGTGATGTACTATGGCAAATATGTATCAATATGCTAAAGGCAGATACAAAATACAGCAGTGATGCTGACGAAAGAGTTGGTAATATAACTCTAAAGACCAGATGACGGGAGATTACCCAACTCAGGATGGGATGGGATCAAATGCAATGCATTTCACATTAATTCATATCATCTCTAACCTTACAGCTGTGATCATAACACTGAATACTTACCCAGCCAAAGAGTCAGCCTCAAACCTCATCACCAGTGCTATGAACTGAAGTGCTTCCCTGAAAACTTTATATGTTGAAGCCTGAATGCCCAGGATTCAGTGTATTTGGAGATAAAAATCTTTAAAGCAGTATTTAAGGTTAAATGAAGGGTAGCAGCCCTTAATACAGTATGAGTTGAATCTTCATAAGACAAGGAGATTAGGATACACACACAGAGGGAAGACCATGTGAAGACACAGGGAAGAGGGGAGCCTTTTACAAGTCTTGGAGAGAGAACTTTATAAAAAATGAACTCCACTGACACCTTGATCTTGGACCTTAGCCTTGTGAGGAAATAGATTTCTTTGGTCTGAGCCACCCCATCTCTGGTACTTTGTTATGGCAGCCCTAGCAAAGTAATAAACGCAGCGCCCATAGTCATCACCTACAGCCACCATCACTCCAAACACCTGAGGACAACCTTTTGTGGAGAAGTTGCCTCTCAAGTGTTCATACCTAGCCAACAGAGATAATAAACACAAGTATGCAGTGGCCCCACTCACCCCACAATTTCTCAGCTGCCTCAGAACACAAAATTTCATTTTCCTTCTTGTCACTGTCACAAAACTGCATGCATGGCTAAGCTAATTCATCTTGTAGCATGTACCTTCTCAAGCATGTCATGGGAGATCTATTGGTTTTTCTTAAAAAATAAACACTTGAGTATGTTTTTAATAAGTTTTCCTCTCAAGGTTCAAATCCATGAGGTTGAACATAAAAAACGGAGAGAGTATCTACAAAATCACTTGCCTTGGGTTATGGGATGTATCCAATCAGCTAGAATGATAAAATGCATAACTTTTTCATTATAAAAGGAAACAATTTATTGATAAAGCCAGTGTTATCTGCCCCAATACTCAGAATTACTGTTTAGAGGGCAAAGGTCAAAACACCTCAAATGGCTACATGTAGCAGGTGACTTTATGAGGCAGAAGCCATTGACATAGTAAAAGTTTTATATTCCTTTTCAGTCAGCTTCCATAGAAGAATCTGCCAGGCTCTTGAAAGAGACAGACAGTGTCTTATACTTTTCACTTAAATTTACATCTGTTCTTCCTCAGTGTCTAGCTCAATGCCAAACCCATAGAAAAAGATCAGTGAGTATGGCCCAACCTCTGAGCAATATCAACTACTATGGCAGGTCTTCTTAGTGAACGGGGGATTGTTCATGATAATTATTGGACTTAAGAAGGAATGAAAATGCTGGGAGGAAAGATGCAAAGTGCTAGAAGAGAATGGAAAGGGGAGAAAAGCAGTGCGGGGGGCGGGGGGCAAACATGGAAAAGAGGGAATCCTTCACACGAGATCCAGAAGGTGTCCAATGCCAGTGGGAATGTCTGTCTCTGTTTCCACCTTCATCCCCAATGTCTTTAGCTCCATTTCAGTGACTGTCACCTTCCCTTCTGCGTCCGTCCCTGGTCTGTTGGGATCCCTCCACCCCCTCAACCCTACCCCTGTCCCTTCTCCTCCCCTTATTATGAATCTTTACTAGGAGCTGGCTCACGCCAGGATCCTCAGGCCATAGTTCTTCGTGGCCTCGGGAAGTATGAAGCAACACATGGAGTCGTTCAGGTGAAAAGAGACAATTTGGCCAGCCAGGTTGATGAGAAAAAAGAAAGAAGGAAAGGAAAGAAAGAGGAAAAGGACAAGAACAAGGAAAAGGAAAGGAAGGATATTTTTACTAACAGACTGGAAAATCCACACACATACTCCTGCTGTGAGATACTCAGAACCATATATTCAAACCATCTGTGTAAAACTGCCCGTTCCTTTTTTTAATCCACAAAACATTTTTTTTTTGTAAATACACAGATTCAGACTTCATTACATATTGGCAATGTCATTATGAAACCAATAGAACAAGGGATATCGCAATGATACATAAAAATAAAAAAGTTTGAGGCCTTATTATCTTTTTGAAACAAATTCAATGTAGATGGCCATCAGCCTGATGATTTATTACACTCTTCTTAGGGCACTCCAAGCTATGAAATTCCTGTGGAAGATTTACAAGGAAGAGTGTTTACAATTGCAGAGAGGTGATTGATCTGTCTGGCTCTCCTTCATCTTACAATGGTTTTAGGGAACTAACTTCCCTGCACTTCCAGGTGCATTATTTGCTCCCTTGGGACCAGTAAAAAGAAGATCTGACCCCCACACTACGGTGTTTCATTCATATCCCAAAAGAGAGGAAAATCAGCTAAGGTAAGACAACACCCAAAGCAGAGAACAAAGACAGAAAAGCTGAGTCTAAGAAGGCACACTAGTTTTATATCTCAACATAAAGACTAATGAGAGAAGGATCTCAAACAACTGTTGTGTGTAAGTACACACATAGACATAGACACACACACACACACACACACACACACATATATATCTATCTGTATCTATCTGTATGTGTGTATATGGTTAGCTGTGCAAGACCACATGTGTAATTTTGTGGTATTTGCACAGACCAAGAGAATAAGGGAGCATATCCAGAAGTAGGTTCAATCACATATGGGAATTTAATAGATAGTCAAAGGAATGTTGCAAATCAATTAAAAATGTTTCTTACTGAAGAAATGATTCTAGGAAGCCTTTAAAGCAATCTAAAAAAAAAAAAGGTTGGATTGGTACTTCATAGTTTACAGCAAGATAGAAACCTAATGGATAAAATAATTTTTTAAAAAAAGGAAATAAATCATAAATGACCAGAAAAAACTACAGGAAAATTTCTTTGGTAACACCAGAATATAAAATGCATTCTAAATATGACAGAGCACAGAGACACACAAGAAGGGATTGGAGTTGGTCTACATAAAAATTTTAAATTTCAACAAGGCAAAAAAATAAAAATAAACCCAAACAAGCCAAACAAAAGCTTCCGACACATATCCCAGAGGTCTAAGTTACACCAAGAATTTCTATAAGTCCCATGGTAAAGCCAAAAGAATAGAGACACGGGTAAACAGTATAACTGGCTCAGAGAAAAATACAGCCGTTACACACATCGTTCCTAAGGCGTCCTTTTAGAGAACTATAACTATAATGTATAGCATAAGTATTAGATGAAATGCTAGTATAATAATCTGACAAACTGTCAAAGCTGTGGAAAAAGGCATTTTCATATGTGTTCTTAAGAATGTAGTATGGGTGGCTCTTAATGGTATAAATTCAATGACATCTGTATCCATCAAAATTTAAAAGCATATACCCACGCATTCACTAAGGAATCTCATGTTTAGGAATATGCCCTAGTATAGAATAAAGATACAAATACAGATATAATGTATCTATATCTATTTGTATATAGTAATGTGTGCAAGATATTCATTGCATCAGTATTTATAACAGAAAAACCCTGAAAACAACCTAAATAGAAAATTATCTGAGATACATAATTATATTTCAACGACTAGGGCAAGACAGTATTTATAGAACATGAATGCTGTATATTTTTAAAAAACTGCCTATTCTTCAATATACACAGAACATATTCTAATATTAATGTACAGAAAAGTATTAAAGTTGTTATTTCCAGGACAAGAGAAATAGTAAGTTCAGAGTCAAGGTTTGGAGAATATAAAATGAATATCCTTGTAAATGTGGTGCTCTATTTATGTGTTTACTATTTAGAAAAATAAGCAATATTTGAAGTCTCTTCATCTTCTAATTAGTAGAAACTTTTTGTGGGCTATTTCTACTTTTTTTTTTAAGCTAGGACATCCCCAGTTACATTTGAATCTCAATATAGTTCAATTTACATGTACTCATAGTGGGAAAATAAAGTCACAAGAAAAAGACATTTACCTTGTGCAGTATGATTGTGGATAATGTTGTCATTTTTCTGCATTTTCTTAATTTTCTGTACTAAACATATATAACTTTTTATAAATAGTAAAATAAGTGATAAATAAGTTAAAAGATTTTATATGCCACACTTAAAATACTAAGATGGGGAAATACATCCCTATTGGTACTAATCAAAAGAAAGCTGGAGTAACTACACTAATTTCAGACAAAACATAATTCATAGCAGGAGTAAAAAAAGTAATTTCAGAATAATAAAACAGTCAATACTCCAAGAAGATACAGTAATCTTTCATCTGTATGCACCTAATAAGAAAGCGCAAAAATAGAAGAGGCAATAATTAGTAGAACTACCAGGTAAAATAGACAAATCCACTATTATATTTGGACATGCCAAACATCTCTCTTTCAGTAACTGATAGAGCAATTAGACGAAAAATTAGTTATAATAGAAATGACCTGAACAACACCATCATTCAAACTTGATCTGACGTTTATAGAATACTGCATTCTTTTTTTTTTCTTTTATTACAAAGTCCTGCTCCCCACCCCCATCCCCTGGACCCAGAGGCCCCACACCCCTGTGTCTTGAGGAGCGCCAGGCTCCCTGTCTGGAAAACACTTTTATGCTCTGGACACCTTAACCACAAGCCACATTTCCATTTTCTTAAAGAAATGGGCGCCCCAGCAGGTGCTGACTGAGATAAATGCTCCCTGTCAGGACCTCCCTGAAGCTTTGCGGGAGAAAGGATTTCCAAGTCACCGACCTGGAGACTTAAGAAATCAGAAGTGAGTTCGTTTGCCTAAAGGAAGTCTTCACCTCTTCCATCGCCAAGCTTATTTCTTTTTTTTTATTTTATTTATTTTTTTTATTGCTTTTTATTTTATTTTTGAGAGACAGAGAGAGACAGCTGGAGCAGGGGAGGGTCAGAGAGAGAGGGAGACACAGAATCCGAAACAGGCTCCAGGCTCTGAGCTGTCAGCACAGAGCCCGACGAGGGGCTCGAACCCACGAACCGTGAGATCTGACCTGAGCCGAAGCCGGATGCTTAACCGACTGAGCCACCCAGGTGCCCCGCCAAGCTTATTTCTAAACAGAGTTCCTCCTTGTGCTTAACCCTCGGGGGTTGGGGGGGGGGGTCCTGGCTCGTTCTGTAGCATTACAGCAAACTCACTGACCACACGGCGCCTGTGCCTGCGCATCCCCGGGCCAGGGAGGACAGGACAGAGGAGCCTCGGGGACACTTGCCCACACCTGTGCGCCTGGGGGCCATGCCCATGTTTCTGGTGGCACCTGGGCAGCCTCCACATGCACACAATCACTCTGGGTTTTGTGAGAAACTACCTTTAAGGACTCATATTCACAGGGGAAAAGCAGGGGAAGAGATATTGTCTATGAATGGATGGGGACGGGCGGGGGGGGCACCCTATGTGTCACCACGGAGGTGGACCCTCTGATCAGGGGCTCCCACGAACAGTTTTGCCAGCTGTGCTCTTTGGTCATAGGATGGTAAGACCAAGGAACCCCTTGCTGGTGAGGGCAGAGCGGCTGGTGGGCTAGATCTACGGAGGTTTCAGGGTGACCGCGCGGGGGAGGGGGGGGCGGGGGGAGGAAGTCAATCACCCATTAGTGTGTGCACACATGCACTCACACTCTGCTCAGGCTGCTATAACTACTATTTCAGGCTGTATGACGTGTTTCTCACAACTCAGAGATGGTGCCTTCCCACTGGGTCCTCACAGGACGGGCGGGGGTGAGGGAGCTAATTGTGAACTAAACAAAACCAGGAATATAATTTACCAAAATTTGTAAGATACAATAAAAGGGGTGTTCAGAGGAAAATATGTATTATTAAATCATATGTTATAAAATAATAAAGAGTACAAAATGAATGACCTCAGATCCACAATAGGAAATTAGAGCAAAAAAAAAAAAAAAGGAATTTAAATAACCTAAAGGAAAGAAATGATAATAAAAACAAAAATCAACAAATTTCAAAAAATCAATAGAAATAAACAGTGAACAAAAGGTAGTTCTTTGAAATGTTAATAAAAAACAACAAATCTCTAGACAAAAAGACAGAGGGGGAAGACACAATTATAAATGACCAATGTAAAAGAGGAATTATCATTGCCAGTTCTACGGTCATTAAAATGATAATAAAGGAATACTATAAACAACTCATTGGGCACAAATTTGTTAACTTAAATGAAATGAACCCATTATTTGAAAGATGTCAACTACCAAAACTCACAAGGAAAATTAATCTTGTAAGGTCTGTATCTATGAAAAAAATTGAATTAATAATTATTACATTTTCCAAAAAGAAAGCACCAAACCCAGATGGTTTCACTAGTGAAGTCTACCAGATATGAAGGGGATAAATGACACCAATTGTTCACTACTTCCTTCAGAAAACAGGAGCATAGGCAACATTTCCTGACTTATTCTATAAGAAGATAATATTCTAACCAAAACAAGACAAACACATTACAAGAAAACTATATATCAGTATCTCTCATGAACACAGATGTAAAAGATCATCAACAAAACATTAGGAAATTAAACAGAACAATGTACAAGAAGAATTACACACCATAACCAAGTGGGATTTATTCCAGGTGTGCAAAGCTGGATCAACATTCAAAAACCAATAATGTATCCCACTACATCAAGGGACTAAGGAAGAAGTCACATGATCACATCAATAGAGAGAGAAAAGGCATTTTACAAAATTTAACACCCATTCATTATGAACACTCTCAGAGCAGTATAAACAGATATGAACTTCCTTAACTTGATAAAAAAAATTAACAAAAATAACAATATAATATCATTTATATATGAATACACACACACAGATACATAAATATGACAACTAACATCATACTTAATAGTGACAAATTGGACAATTTCTTCCTAAGGTCAGGAACAAAGAATCAATGTCCTCTATTACAACTCTTATACAGTGCAATAATGACAAATCTAGATTGTGCAACAAGACAAAAAAAAAGATATAAAATACAAGGAAAGAAAAAGTAGAAATACAAATACTTTTTTCACAGATGATGTTATTGCCTGGGTAGAAAGGTCCAAAGAAGTAATAAAAATTTCCTGGAATTTCTCAAAAACTTAGTCTACCCACGCAATCCAGCAGTCAAGTTCCTAAGTATTAACCCCATTGATGTGAGAACTTATGTCCACATAAAAGCCTGCCCATTAATGCTTATAGCAGCTTTAATCATAATCACCGCAAAGTAGAAGCAACTAAGATACCTTTTAAGAAGTGACTAGATGAACTGTAGTGTATATTCGTACAATAGAATATCATTCAGTAATCAAAAGAATTAAGTAAATAAATGAAGAAGAAACAACGATAAATCTTAGAAGTATAATGCTAAAAAAAAAAACAAAAGAAGTATAATGCTAAGTGAAAGAAGCCTTTCTGAAAAGGCCATGTACTGTATAATTCCAATTCTGAGACATTCTAAAAAGGTAAAGCTATACAGAGAGTCAATGATCAGTGGTTGCCAGGGATAGAGAGGGAGTGGAAAAGGCACAGAACATTTTTGAGGGAAGTGAAACTATTCTGTATGATTCTGTAATTGTGGATACATGATAACATAAATCTATCAAAACCCATGAAACTTCACAGCACTGAGACTAGGTCAAGATGGCCGAGAAATTAGAGGCTCTGTACTTCCCACCTGCATCTCTCAAACTAAGAAGGGCTGAAGCCAAAGGACTCTGAACTCCAAGAGTCAGGTAGGAAAGGAGACGGAGTCTACTAGGAAGACAGCCTCGTAGGTGCATGAGTGTGAACTGGGAGAGATAAAAATGGGTTGGGACATGGAGGCGCGGCCAGGAGGGAATCCCCACCTGCAGAGAGACAAAGGGAAGAGAAAGAGTGGCTGGGAAAGTGTAGGACTGTATCTGGACAAGTGAAAAACCTCAGTCCGGGACAGAGAGGGGTCCTATCCTATCCCCTGTGCCAGGGGACAAAAAAAAGTTCCCTCTGGGTTAGCTGGTACCCCAAAGGGGCCCAGCTGGCATCAGGAGGAACCAATCCCCTTCTCTGAAGTGCCAGGCTTGCCGGATTACATTTTGGTCAGTATCATTAATGCGTATGGAGTAAGAGGTTGGGATGTGGCTGGGTATGGGGCACCTTGACACACCTTGGCTGCACCCCAGGCACAGTGAGAACAGATCCAAAGGAGTGATTTGAGACACCTGGTTCAAGGACAAGGGACTGGGAAGTCATCATTTTTCTCTGCATAACCACCAAGGTGGGGCCTCAGGGATTGGCCTGCAGGACCCACAGTGGAGGCAAGAACTACACCAAACCATGCCCATCTGTGCTGCGGAGCTGCTGGGAGCCAATAGATGCTACAGAAATAGATGGCCCCTCCCACAAGATCAGCGCCGCTGCAGTGCTGTAATTAACTCTGGGTCAATTCTTGCTATTTAGATATATTCTCCCTTTTCTCATTCTTTACTCTCTCTGGGTTGGTTATTCTCGTTACAGGTTTGCTTAGACAAACATATTTAATCTATCCTCCTGATGCCTGTTCTACACCTCCTTCTTTACCTTCCTTTCTTCCTCTCTCCTCTCTCTCTCTCTCTCTCTCTCTCTCTCTAGAATAATCAGACTATATAGTTTCTCTGGGTTACATTATCTTCATTTCCTTCTCCATGCCTCCTTTCATACTCTCCTTTTTCTCTCTCTGGATTAAGTCTTTTAGTCTCTCTGCCCAGTCAATGTTCAATTTTGCTTCCTCCCCACACCTGTCACTTCTCTCTTTGTATGTGCTCTTCCATCAACACTGCCTCCACCCTGCTCTTTATTTGTAGCTTGGATTTCTGACTTTATGCTTTTAGACTGTCCTTCTTTTTTGTTTTGTTTTTTAATTACTATTTTTTATCAGTTTGTTTGAGTTGTCTGTGTGTTTATATGTTGTTATTCCTTGTTTGTCTGTCTGTTTTCCTTTCGAGGGCTACTTCAAGAAACAAACCAAAGCACATATGGTGGAGAGTCCAAAACATCACTACAAGTAGGGAAATAAAATAACCAAAGTCATATCAAGAGAGACCAAGGGACAGCGTTAGAAGAACACCTCCTGAACGGCCAGGCCCTGGACAGTGTATGAGCCTCCTTTAATATAGCAGTACTCACAGGTGCAGAGCACATGACAAGCCTTTAAAACTTAAAGAGACAGAAAGCTAGCCAAAATGACGAAACAGAAGAACTCTCCTCAAAAGAAATTCAGGAAGAAGTGATAGCTAAAGAATTGATCAAAACAGATACAAGCAACACAACTGAACAAGAATTTAGAAGAATAGTCATAAAATTAGTCGCTGGGCTTGAAAAAGGCATAGAAGACAGCAGAGATACTGTTGCTGCAAAGACTATGGATATAAAAAGTAGTTGTGAAGCATTAAAGAATGTTATAAATGAGGTGCATAATAAAATGGAGGCACCCACTGCATGAACTGAAGAGGTAGAGAGGAGAATAAGTGATTTAGAAGAAACGATTAGAGAAAAAGAAAGCCAAGAAAAAGAGAGATAACTTGATCCAGGAGCACAAAAGGAGAATTTGAGAACTGAAAGATGTAATCAAATGGAACAATATCCATATCATAGGGATTCCATAAGAAGAAGAAGACAGAAAAAGGTGCTGAAAAGGTACTTGATCAAATTATACCTGAGAACCTCCATAATCTGGGGAAGGAAACAGATATTGAAATCCAAGAGGCACAGAGAACTCCCCTCAAATGTAACTTGAATCAATCTTCTGCACGATGTATCATAGTAAAACTGGCAAAATACTGGCAAAAGAGAGAATTCTGAAAGCAGCTAGGGATACACAAGCCTTAATTTACAAAGGTAGACACATCAGGGTAGTATCAGACCTATCTACTGAAACTTGGCAGGCCAGAAAGGAATGGCAAGAAATCCTCAATATGATGAACAGGAAAATTATACAGCTAAGAATCCTTTATCCAGCAAGCCTGTCATTCAGAATAGAAAGAGAGATAAAGAGTTTCCCAAACAAACAAATACTGAAAGAATTCATCACCACTAAACCAGCCCTATAAGAAATCTGAAAGGGGACTCTCTAAGAGAATTGTTTCAAGGAACACAAAGTGCTAGAAACACCACTACAAGCATGGATCCTACAGAGAACACAATGACTTTAAA
>NC_043711.1:38596718-38600084 GCF_006229205.1 Suricata suricatta
ATATATATATAAACCCAAGATCCATCTATTTGCTGTCTACAAGAGACTCATTTTAGACCTAAGGACACCTTCAGATTCAAAGTGAGGGGATGGAGGAATATCTATCATACTACTGGAAGTCAGAAGAAAGCTGGAGTAGCCATACTTATATCAGACAAACTGGACTTTAAAGTAAAGGCAGTGACAAGAGATGAAGAAGGGCATTGTCTAATATTACAGGGTCTATCCATCAGGAAGAGGTAACAGTTATAAATGTCTATGCACTGAATTCAGAAACACCCAAATACATAAAACAGTTAATCACAAACAGAAACAATCTTATTGATAAGAATGTGCTAATAGCAAGGAACTTTAATACTCCACTTACAGCAATGGATAGATCAACTAGACAGAAAATCACTGAAGAAACAATGGCCCTGAACGACACATTGGACCAGATGGACCTGACAGATATATTTAGAACTCTACGTCCCAAAGCTATGGAATTCACTTTCTTCTTGAGTGTACATAGTACATTTTCCAAGATAGATCACACACTGGGTCACAAAGAAGCCCTCAATAAATATAAAAGAATTGAGATCATACCATCAACACTTTCAGATCAAAATGCACTGAAACTTGAAATCAACCACAGGAAAAAGTCAGAAAAATCTCCAAAAGCATGGAGGTTAAAGAACACCCTACTAAAGAATGAATGAGTCAACCAGGCAAGTAGGGAAAAAATTTTATAAATATATGGAAACAAATGAAAATGAAAATATAACAACCCAAACTCTTTGGGATGCAGCAAAGGCAGTCCTATGAGGAAAGTACATTGCAATCCAGGCATATCTAAAACAGTTGAACAGATCAATGAATCCACAGGTTGGTTTTTTGAAAAAATAAACAAAATTGATAAACCTCTAGCCAGGCTTCTCAAAAAGAAAAGAGAGAGTACCAAAATAAAATCACGAATAAAAATGGATGTATTACAACCAATCTCTCTGAATTACAAGCAATTATCAGGGAATACTATGGAAAATTATACGCCAACAAACTGGGCAATCTAGAAGAAATGGACAAATTCCTAAACACACATGGACTACCAAACCTCAAATGGGAAGAGATAGAAAATCTGAACCGACCCATACCTAGTGAAGAAATTTAATCAGTTATCAAAAATTTCCCAAGAAATAAGAGCCCTGGGCCTGATGGCTTCCCTGGGGAATTCTACCAGACATTTAAATCAGGGTTAATACCCATTCTTTTCATGCTCTTCCAAAAAATAGAAACGGAAGGAAAACTTCTGGACACTAAGAAGCTAGCATCACTTTGATTCCCAAACCAGACATAGACCTAGACAAAAAAGAGAGCTACAGGCCAATGTCCTTGATGAATATAGATGCCAAAATCCTCAACAAGATACTAGAAAATTGATTTCAACTGCATATAAAAATAATTATCCACCATGATCAAGTTGGATTTATTCCTGGGTTGCAGGGCTGGTTCATGATTCACAAATCAATCTATGTGATCCATCACATTAACAAAAGAAAAGATAAGAACCATATGATCCTGTCAATAGATGCAGAAAAAGCATCTGACAAAATACAGCATTGATTCTTAATAAAAAACCTTCAAGAAAGTCAGATAGAAGGAACTCACTTAAACATCATAAAAGCCTTTTATAAAAAGCCCACAGCTAATACCATCCTCAATGGGGAAAAACCAAGAGTTTTCCCCCTGAGATCAGGAACACAACCAGGATATCCACTCTCACCACTGTTGTTTAACATAGTGCTGGAAGTCCTAGCATCAGCAATCAGACAAGAAAAGGGAATAAAAGGCATCAAAAATGGCAGATGAAGTCAAACTTTCACTTTTACTGATGACATGATATTCTACATTGAAAACCCAAAAGACTCCATCAGAAGTCTGCAGAACTGATCCATGAATTCATCAAAGTCGCAGGGTACAAAATTAATGTATAGAAATCTGTGGCATTTTTATATACCAATAATGAAGCAACAGAAAGAGAAATCAAACTGATCCCATTCACAATTATACTAAAAAACATAAAATACCTAGGAATAATCCTAACCAAAGATGTAAAAGATCTATATACTGAAAACTATAGAAAACTTATGAAGGAAATTGAAGAAGACACAAAGAAATGGAAAAACATTCCGTGCTCATGGATTGGAAGAATAAATATTGTTAAAATGTCATTATTAGCCAAAGCAGTATACACACTCAATGCAATCCCAATCAAAATTGCACCAACATTCTTCTCAAAGCTAGAACAAACAATCCTAAAATTTGTATGAAACCACAAAATACCCCAAATAGCCAAAGTAATATTGAAGAAGAAAACTGAAATGGGAGGCATCACAATCCTAGACATTAGCCTCTGCTAAAAAGTTGTCATCATCAAGACAGTATGGTATTGGCACACAAACAGACACATAGACCAATGGAATAGAATAGAGAACCCATAATTGGACCCACAGATGTATGGTCAATTAATCTTTGACAAAGCAGGAAAGAGTATCCAATGGAAAAAAGACTGCCTCTTTAACAGGTGGTGCTGGGAGAACTGGACATTAACATGCAGAAGAATGAAACTAGGACACTTTCTTAAACCATACACAAAAAAAAAAACCTCAAAATGGATAAAGGACCTGAATGTAAGACAGGAAACCCTCAAAATCCTAAAGGAGAAGGCAGGAACCAACCTCCTTGACCTCAGCTGCAGCAAGTTCTTACTCAACACATCTCCAAAGGCAAGAGGAACACTGAACTATTGGGACCACATCAAGACAAAATCTTCTGCATGACAAAGGAAACAATCAACAAAACAAATAGGCAACCGACAGAATGGGAAAAGATTGTTGCAAATGACATATCAGATAAAGGGCTAGTATCCAAAATCTGTAAGGAACTCACTAAAATCCACACCCAGAAAATGAATAATCCAATGAAGAAATGGGCAGAAGACATGAGTAGACACTTCTCCAAAAAGGACATCCAGATGGCCAACAAATACATGAAACAATGCTCAGCATCACTCATCATCAGGGAAACACAAATCAAAACCACACTGAGATACCACCTCATGCCAGTCAGAGTGGCTAAAATGAACAAATCAGGAAACTATAGATGCTGGTGTGGATGTGGAGAAATGGGCACCCTCCTACATTGTGGATGGGAATGTAAACTGGTATAGCCACTCTGCAAAACAGTGTGGAGGTTCCTCAAAAAACTATCGGTAGAACCCCCCTTATGACCCAGGAATAGCACTGCTAGGGATCTACTCAAGGGATACAGAATTGCCGATGCATAGGGGCACATGTACCCCAATGTTCACAGCAACACTTTTTTTTTTTT